>NC_056744.1:987876279-987956279 GCF_019279795.1 Protopterus annectens
TATTAGGACAATGACAAAAGGCAGTGAGACATGGAGGTGGAAAAGGTGTAGATTATTTAGGAAAAACAGAGGGGGTAGAAGGGGCAGTTGGTGATCTATAAAGAAGGGTATTAAATGTCGGTCACAGGGAGCAGTAACACCACCTCATGAAGGTGAAGGAAAAGCCCATGTCAGAACCTACGGTGTGTATTTGGGTGATTTAAGGAAAATAAATCACAAGCAGTTCACTTGCTTCAGATGGCCTGGGAAAATCCTTACACATAGTCAGTGTTTCGAAACTGAGCAAACACATGATGGGCATACCTCACAACAGGGATAGACTATTGGTTGGCATAATATTAGAACAATCAGACCAGGTTAGATTAAAAAAAGGAGTAGGTGACTTGTGGTTTGCCTGGGATAGACTTTTGGTTGGCATAAAATCATAACAATCAGACCAGGATAGATTCAAACAAGGAGAAGGTGACTTGTGGTTTGCCTACAGAGACTGATTGAGAGAACTGTGTTTAATTAGGTCTAAAGGTTTATTTTGGACCAGTTATATGCCATAACATTGTTTTTTTTACTTTTCAAAATAACAGGCACTTGTTAATTCTGTGGGCACTTTGGTCTCAAGTAATGGATGAAAATGTGTCCACCACATAAAACTCTCATAAAGCAGAAAGAAACATTGCTCCAGACCATGTCATTGACAGACCAGAGAACCAAATCCTTTCATCTGGCAAAGTCCATTCAACTCTCACCATCTCAGTGGGCACCTTCCAGTCTTTAATGCAACTGGAAGTCAAGGAAATCTAAGTAGCAGTGACCAGAGTTGCTGTGTGCAAGACCAGCACAGAAGGTGTAGTTCAAGACCTGACATATGCTGACTGAAGCCAAATACCAGCTTTCTTATGTTTTGGACTTTACTCAGTCTATTAATGAAAGAGTGGAGATCAGGAAAACCACAGCTGGCAGCACGACATCTGTATCCATGGTCTTCAAAAGGCCACTAATGTTTGTGTTGAAAAGGTATTTTGTAAAGTGTGTATGCTTAAAATCTATCCACAGTGTGCCCTACCGGAAGAGAACAGAAATGTACATGAACTATTGTAACTGTTTAAATGTATATGTCAACAGAGGAAACTGGAAGGTTAACTTCAGTCTGGTTTGCTATCAAAATGATGAGTGTAAGTTTGGTGAACATGGAATGTCGAATAACAGTTGGCCGACCTCCGTGTTGTTGACCTACATGTGTTTGAGTCCCAGGTTCAGCGAATGCAGTGTGCATTCACACATATGTGGTTGACCTTAGGACGAGATTGCAGTATAGTGCAGATCAGGAAATTTACCCTTTTCCTTACTGTAGTCTGATCTCAGAGTTAGAATATATAATTTGCAGTGGGTGTGGGAGGTGCAGGGGTACTTGCCCCCCTCAAAAATAGGAACTTCTGTGTTATGTAGTATGTATGTACTGCTGAAAACTACAACATTCGTTGCTGTTCTGAAAGGTGCAGGGCAAGGCATATGTCAAATAATGCCGAATTTGAATAATCAGCATTAAATTCGACATACTGCCTTTCTTCCTTTGATTTTTTGGTGTTGTGATTCACAGAATTTGTTCTGTGATTTGTGATTTTGATAGTAAACCCTTCAGTCCAGCAAACATTAGAAAAATAACTAAAATTAAATGAATTTATAGGCTACTCAATAAAAGAGGCTATCTCTCAGGTTTTCAAACCAGCTTGAGAGACAGAGTCTGCCCTAGGGAGCTTTCTGTATTGCCCTTAGAGTGAACTAATTGCTACTATTGAAGCATGAAGGAATGCAATTGTTTTATGACTTGCAGCATCTGCCAAAGATCTGAATAAAAGCCCTTGTCTGTATATTTTTATAGGTAGATGCTAAATGCCTCTAGCTTCTAGCAATGGGGTTTTTGGCCTGGTAACTAAAAGTCAAATGACCAGAAATGATGTCATTCTGCAAGCTATCCCATCATCATCACTATCATCATCATCATCATCATCAGCCCCCTTTTTCCGATTTTTTTCTACATGGGGTCGGGGTATCGTGTTAACTGTCACCACCTCTCTTGATTCAATGCCACACTCCTGCCTTCTTCAACACTCATGCCTGACTGTCGCAGATCTTCTTTCACCCAGTCCATCCACCTCTTTGTTGGATGTCTTTGCTTCCTCTTATCTTCTTCCTGCCTCTCCCAAATCTTCCTCACCAGATTGTCTTCTGCTTTTCTGCACATGTCAAAACCACCGTAATTTGTTGTCTTTAATATTTTCTGCAATTAGAGCTACCTTGGCTTCTGCTCTTATGTCCTCATTTCTTCATCTGTCCCACAGTGTGCATCCTACGACTCTTCTCAGGCACTTCAGTTCCAGCCACTCTAGCTTCTTCAACTGTTCTGCCTTTACTGCCCAGGTTTCTGTACTATACAGTAGTACTGGTCGCACCACTGTCTTGTACTCCTTACTTTTCAGCTTCTTTGGCATTCTTCTGTCATAGACTACAATAGACACTTTATGCCAGTTGGCTGCAGCCCCTCTGATTCTATCTTTGACCTCTTCAATCAGACTTCCCTTTTCCTCAATCACTCCTCCCAGATACTTGAAGCTGTTTACCTGTTCCACTGGCTTCCCTTCTATCTCTATTCTCAGCATCTTCTGATTTCCCCAATTTGCTGCCATTACCACTGTCTTATCCATACTTAGTTTCATCCTATGTGCCTTTAGTTTTGCATTCCATTCTTCCATCCTTTGCTGTAGTTATAGCTCAGAGTCTGCCTGTAATGCCACATTGTCTGCATACAGCAACTTTGTTGATCTGCACCCACTGACCTGTTTGCTAATGTAGTCCATCACCAGTATGAACAGCAGTGGGCTGAGAGCTAAACCCTGGTGTACACCCACTCCCACTGAAAACCCCTCTGTGAGGCCAAACACTGTTCATACTTGAGTCATTGGGTCCTTGCACATAGTCTGCACTAATTCTACCAATGTTTCTGGGACTTCAAACCACTGCAGTACTTGCCCAGATCAGCTTTCTTGGGACCTTGTCATATGCTTTCTCCAGATCTAGGAATGCCCAGTAGGAGTCTCTCCTCATCTCTATCACTGCAAACATCGGGTCAATTGTTCTGCATCCTGATCTGAATCCAAACTGCTCATCTCCCATCTTACATTCTACTGCTCTGTTTATCCGTTTATCAATCACCCTCTCCAGAACTTTCATGCAATGTGATAGGAGTTTGGTGCCTCTGTACTGCCCACATTTGTGGATGTCCCCTTTGTTTTTGTACACAGTGGCATGGGTATGCTTATTCTTTATTAATCTGAGATATGCCTTTCTCTTCACACTGCTATGAGTATCCTCAGGAGCCATTTCTCCCCTATCTCACCCAGCATCTTTATCATATCTGTTGTGACCTCATCTGAGCCTGCTGCTTTCCCTGACTTCATTTTCCTTAGTGCTGCTCTTACTTCTTCTAGAGTAGTCTCCTCTTCTTCTCTCATCATAGACTGTTTCTGGGGCAGTACAGCTTCTGTGGGGTTTTCTTCATTCAGAAGCTGCTGGAAATGCTACTTCCATCTGCCTTTGATGTTCTGTGGACTGGTGAGCAGGTTGTTGCTGGCATCCCTTATGAATGGTGTATGACTATCTTCTTTATCTTTCTGTCTTTGCCGTGAAACCTGATATAGTTTCTTTGTGCCACTTACTGAGTCACTTTCCCGAAACTGGTAGAGTGCCTCCGATGCCCTATTTTTTGCTATTGCAACTACTTTCTTAGCTTCTTTGTTAGCCAACCAGTAGTCCTTCCTAGTCTGCCAGTTTTTTTTCAATATCCCACTTCTTCCTACACTCCTTTCTTTTGATGACTTCCTGCACTTCTGCATTCCACCACCAGCTTTCCTTATGTACCTTATTTCCATACCTGGCTTGGCCACATATCTTTTCTGTAGTCCTGACATATGCTGTTTTTGGGCACTAACATTCTTGTTCAACTCCACCTACTTCCTCCTCTTCTAGGGTGCTAGAGCCCTGAGTAATTCCTTGAACTGTTGTACATTCTCTCTAGTCAACTTCTGGGTCTTCAGCCCTGGTCTCTGTTGACTTTACAGCCTTTTGGCCAAGTGGCTTTGCTGCACTACCCTTCCATCTCATCTTCTGGATACATAAGATGTCAAGCCTCCTCCATATCATCATGTCATCCACTTCCAAGCTGCATCCTGTCAGTGAACCTACATTAAGTTCATGTTAGGCAGGTTAGTTGGTTGGTTTTATGTCCAGCTTTTGCTCAACGGAGCAATCCCAGGTAACCTAGACTGAGCAACTAGACACCAGCCAGCCAGTAGCTTATTGATCCAGAGCTGCTGGGCTTTATGGCAGGCACACATTAGCCAATAGGGACACATATACTCCTCCCAATTTTAGCAAGGGTCCCTGGCGTAGGTCAGAGTAGGCCGGGTCCTCAACCCACTTATCACTGGTAAATACCCTTGCCCATTTTGGCAACATTAGTCAACATGACTGAATCACCCAGAGCCATATTTTACACCATTGAGTGGCTAGCCCTTCTATGGCATGCATTCACTGATCCATGTTCTCCTGTCTTGAATATACTGTGCACCACAGTAGATGCCTATAGCAGTTGGTCTTGTATAACTCTTCTCCCTGTAGGGGACCATGTAGAGTCTGTGCTGCTGCCCACAGCTCCATTCATTGGTGAGTTTGAGATGTTAACACTCAGCATGTTTTTTTGGATGTGGGAGATACCCCACGTTGACACAGGGAGTACGGAGGTCAGGACTGAGACATGTATCTTGTGCATAGGAGGCAAAGACCTTAACCATTATACCAACTGGTATCCCAACAGTAATATATTAGATATTAATTTGATAAGTCTCTTAGTGAGACAGAGCATTCTGCATTCTGTCTTGGACCTGACAGCAACTAGAAGATCCATTCACCTCATTTGCCTTGCTCCTGTGGTTTTGAACTCTGATGTCACTGTAAATATTTACTAAGTATTTTCTCATTCTTTTATTATTTATTATTAAATATATTTAAACCTTTCATTGTGGCTGATCTGAGTAGAGCTATTTAAGTTTTGAGAGCACTTGCATATTTATTTGGTGACACTGTGCATACCACATGTAATAGCCTTGCTCTTAATCAAATTACCATTTGTATTAATATTAATATTAATATTACACAGTAAAATTGGACACCCTTTGTTAAGGGCCTTAAGGTAGCTGGCAGAAGGGTTCTGGTGGCAGTGAAAACTACCTTATATTCTGGGCAAAAGGGGCATAGCTAGTAAGCCTGTGCCAGCCTTTCCCAAGTGTGTGTGTGTGTGTGTGTGTGTGTGTGTGTGTGTGTGTGTGTGTGTGTGTGTGTGTGTGTGTGTGTGTGTCAGCTACTTGAGCAAGGACATGAAGCAGTGGCTGGACAGACAGAGATTGGAGGACTTGACTTGGAACCCTGGCTAAGGACTCAGCTCTATAGCTGTGCCAGTGGGGAGTCTTACTTGGGATCTGGAGGAAGAGTGACACACCAGCTCTGTATTGACTGTCGTCTTTCTGTACACTTAAGGGAAATTGCACTTGATGGAAATACTGTGTGTGTACTTGTTAACCTCTCTGAATGCCCCCACTGTTGCCAGTGTTGAGGATAGAGGCTCCTTTATTATTGGTCCAATGGAAGGTCGTAACATTTGGTAGCAGCAGTGGGATCACCACATCACATGCTGAGATTCAGTGGTGTGGATATTGAACTCCTGTAGCCTGTAAGCAGTGGTCACTAAAGAAGGTGTTTGTACTCTCAGTAGCCACATGGTAGACATTCAGAGTTTTATATAATAATAGTTTTATTTATTTTTTCTTAGCTTAGTTAGGGAGAGCAGACAAAGGTGTCAGCAGAGGATTATGGCAAGCTGACAAAGAGCCAGTTGGCTGAAATGTGCCAAGCCAAAGGACTGGGGCATGCCGAGCTGACTAAAGGAGGAATGATTGCAGTCTTAACCACAGCTGCATCGCAGACCAGCAATCAGGAGAACAACTAGACTGGCCTTGGGGATGTAGAGCTCTCAGAAAATAGACAGTTCAACTTTTTCTCACAGGAATTAAAAATCCATCTGGAATTAAAGAGACTTGAACTGGAGGCCAAATGTTTGGAAATAGAATCAGCAGAGAGACTGCGGCATTTGGAGGCTGAAGAAAAGGAGAGGCTGAGACATTTGGAGGCTGCAGAAAAGGCACAAGCAACATGAAAAGGAGATGCTGACTATTCACCACAGTCATGGAGGTAATGGGGCAGGGAATAACCGAACCCCCAGAAGCAAAAAAGGTCAGTAAATTTCTTCCATAATTTACAGAGGGTGATAATTTTGATAGTTTTATTCATATGTTTGAAAGGGTTTGTAAACAGTATAATGCTGACTAAGGGTTCTGGGTACAGTTCCTGACCCCCTTACTCCATGGTAAAGCTTTAACTGCTGTTTCTATATTGTATGATACATGCCTCCTGATCCATATTTTGACACAATGATATCTAAAGTATGCATATGTGGATAGAACATAACTGGTACAAAGTAGTAAGGGAAGTAAGATGAAGCTAGAGGGCAGATTAGGTAGTGGGGCCACATAAACAGATAACATAGACAAGAGGAGGTGGCACAGTTGGGTATGTAAACAACAATGTAAAATGGGATATTACACACACAAATATAAATGCCATCTAACTGAAGATAAAAAAAAAAAAACATAAATCAACACAGTGGGTGGGGGACAGAGGAAAATAAAACAAGATATCTATGATATGCAAGCAGTAGCATAACTAGGGTGGAGTGAAATGGGCAAGAGCCACTGGTGCAAAGTGTTGGGGGGTGTACTAGCCAATCTCAATCTTTCATTTACACAATACCAGCTTTTAAAACCTGGTATTGCATTTGTGGTCAAACCTGAGTGCTGTAGTGCTTCATGTGTGGTCTAAATTATAGCAACTGATTGCTACATTGTAGCAAGCAGTTTGCTACAGTTTAAAAGTAGAAAAAGATTTTTTTTGTTTTAACTAAAACCTGACTGCTGTAGTGATCCAAGCAGGCAGGGTATAACCTGTAGCAACTGTTTGCTACATTTGTAGCAAGCGATTTGCTACAGTTTAAAATATTTTTTTAACTAAAACGTGAGCGCAATAGTACTCCAGGCAATCAGGGTATAAATTGTAGCAACTGTATGCTACATTTGTAGCAAGCAATTTGCTACAGTTTTAAAAGGTGATTTTTATTTTTAGTAAAGCAGAAGTGCTGTAACACTCTATGGAGGCTGGGTATAAACTGTATCAAGCTGCTTGATAGATTTCTTGCAATTAGTTGGCAACATTTTAAAAGAAAGTATTTTGAGGGAGAGTTGGGGATAGGGCACAGAAACGAGACCTGAATGGCTGGGGCGGGGGGGGGGGCGAGTAATTCATCTGGTCACCTGGTTACCATTTTTTTTTACTCTTTTACTCATTAATGCAAGAGCTTGTATGGATTGACTTATTACAGTGAAGATTTTTTTTTTTTTGCTTGGAGGGAGAGGGTTTCTGGTTCACAGTATCAACCCAGGGCACTGGTTGAACCAAGTATGCTTCTGCATGCAGGTATAACATCAGCAGATTTTGACTACTTCACCTGTATTATAATGAAAATGCCAGCAAATAAGCATCCTGCTATAACAATTACATGCCTATATGCAACCCTTTTGGGAAACAAACTCAGAACACTCACTTACAGTGTTGAAAGCACTTAACCTTTGGGTTGAGCTACAGAAACAGCACGATAAAAGGTAATATTGCAGCACACAGCAATTGATAATTACATACATGCCGAATGAAAGAATACAACTGAGAAGGGAATCAAACCCACGCTCCTCTTCTTCACATATAGTGTGCAAAGCAGTTCATGTGCAGATTGGACTACAGAACTAGATTGCCAAACGGTGTCAGGAAAGCACACATCAGCTGGTGGTTTCACACGTGCAGAATGAAAGAATAAAAAGATACAACTCTGAAAGAGCTTAAAGCTACATCCATCCCTGTTTATAGTATGCAAAACTCTTTAATGATAGGTTGAGCTACAGAAGCAGTGAGACACAAAGCATCAGAGAAGCACACAGCAGTTGAGGATTACACACTTGCAGTCTGAAATAATAAGAAAACAACGACCCATCAGGATGACATCTTTGTGGTCTAATCTATCATCATTCAGCAAGTCATTGCAAGGAGAGCTACTCAAATCCTAACCATTCTATTGTATGTTGTTTAAGCAAACTGCTGCTCAGTGGTGCTCTTAGCTAATGGATGTGGCTGGTGTGAGCTGAGGCAAATATACATGCATGACAGTGATTGAACTTAGTAGCTGGGACGTGAAACATGGCAGCCTAGCTTTTTACTAAACAATGAGCATGCCAGTTCTCATCAGTTGTACATGGGCATTAAATGTGTTCCTCATGACCCTGGGCACACAGTACTATTATAAAACATAAGTGATTTGGAAGCCCTAAATGGGCATATGTGAAGTATATTTATCTTATAACTGGATCAAAGGATGGAAATGAGAGTAGAGGAAAGAGATGAAAAGGTGAGGCGAGCATATTGTTGAATTGCGGATGAGAAGCTGAGGAATGAGCAGGATGGGGGTGGAGAAGGAGGAATAATGTTTTGGGGGGGTTGCCCATTTTTTATGCATACAGAGAAGATAACATGGGAAAAGATGTGGAGGATGTAGAAGAAGGCATGGGAGTTAGGTTAGGTAGCAGAGCACGCAAATGACAGTGTGGAAGGTAACACTGTGAGAGAGGGGGAACACAATGGTGATGGAGACAAAAATTAGACAGTATTGAAGAGAGGACTGAACAACCAACAAGGGTGGGTATGGACATAGAAGAGAGAGTCTCTGCTAGATGTGATTCAGAGGGAGATTACTTGCCAACCTGGGTGCCATCACCACTAGGCCCTGCATCAGATGCTGGAGGCAGTACTGGACAGGGGAGTGACTTAATAATTTAAAGGGGTTGGTTCTTTATTGGGCTGATTTGGGCATCTTACCTCTTGTCAATAATTTCCTTCACAATGTCTGACAGCTGCTGGTGGGTGACAAAGGTGTCACCTCCACCAGAAGAACTACTGACAGAGGAACTGTTTTCAGCTTTTGGTGCAGAGCTACCTGAATCAGTAGGCTAGAGGTTGAGGAGGTGACTCGAAGGTTGGGAGCCAGATGTGCTGGAAACTTCTAGTAGTGATGATTATGGTGCTGCCAACTGTGGGATGCTGACAGACCTTGCCAAAGGAGTGGATGCAAGTTGTGATACTGCTGCATATAATAATAAGAGAAATGGAGAAAAATAAAATAATAGACAAAGTAAATGAGTATAAAAGGAAGGATGGTGACTAACAGAGTAGGAGAGAGAAGTACAAATACAATGAAAAGCTGAAACTGACATATATATGTATATTTATATATCTATATAGCTAGATCTATGCATGCATATACATATATGTATATATATATATATATATATATATATATATATACACACACACACACACACACACACACACACACACACACACACACACACACACACACACACACACACACACTCACACACATACAAACATAGATATATTGATACTGTGTATGATAAAGTTACATCTGATATAACTGAAGAACGAAAAAACACACCAGTTTAACAAGGCTGTTAACATAAATATCTGAGAGGGGGACCTGAACCAACAACCACCAGCACCTGAATTCTTAAAGATAGAAAATTAACATGATACGCTTCTGGGACAAAAAAAAGAGATCTCTAGTCCAAGACAAAATAGTGACACCGGAGATAGATGTACATATGCAAAGAAACCTTGCAACTCAGACATGCATTTCATTCACGGGCTATAAGCAATAGAAACAAATATACTGGCAAAATGTGTCTGTGACTCAGATGTCCCCACCCAAAAATCTTGCTCTTATATATTTCCCATGTCTAATACTGAAGTTAGTATAATGAAACAGAAAACTCTGGATCACTTTACACAGACTAGGAGGATTTGAATCCATAGCCATAGTGTCATTGTGAGAGCACAGCCTTATCTTCTTGACCCGCTTGCCTAACTATATAATTAGATACACACACAAGCATTCTATTAACATTCAACAGTCATACTGTGACCTTTGACCTATAACAGTTATCTTAGAACTGACAGTAATGTATGAATGGTCTACTCTTTGGGTGTTTACCTTCACTAAGGTTAATATTAAAAACTGTACAGAATGAGGCAGATATACTCACCCAGTACTCTCATAGGTGCTCCAGTCTCCTCCTGTGCAGCCTATTTACTTCAATTTCTTCAGGGGCAGTTGAGATAAAAACAGAAGTGTGTAAGATCCACAGATGAAATGCACTGAGGGCTTGCATGTATAGCTGACATAAATTCTTCTTACTGCACATAGGTAGTGTCTTCTATTTTTTTTCACCCTATCAATCTAAAATGTCAGGACTGTGGACAATTCATGTCACTTTAATGGTTCATAGATTCATTGGTGTGTACTAGGCTAATGGCCATGGAGCTTTTGCAAGCCTAGCCCATAGGATTACCCTGGCATCATGCCAAACGAACTTAGTTCCCAGTGCCTCTGTCAAGTAAAGCCACTGGAGTGATTCCTGGGGTGAATTGCTTGACATATATCAGAAGTTTATTCCATAGCATGGGCAGGCTCTGGGTTAGGAACCTGTCCCCCCAGCATGTTCTGTTGATTGTGGTAATGAGGTTGAGGTCTCTTGAGCGTGTGGTGTGGAGGGATTGAGATTTCTTTAGATGTGGCATTTCTAACAGAGCTGGGTCAGACATGGCTTTGTAAATCAAGCAGGGATCACCTCTAAGTAGGCAATATGAGACAGAGAATAGTTGGAGTTTGTTTAGTCTGTACATATAGGACAAATGTATAAGGCCTGGGATCCTCTTTGTGAGGTACTTTTGCAGCCTCTCCAGTTGTTGCAGGTGTTTAATGAGGTACATGCCAAATGGGGTATTGTACTCAATGACTGGCCTAATGATGGAAGAGTAGAGGGAGACAATGACCTCTTTCTTCCTGAATGCAAAACCGTTAGTAATGAGATGTGCCACATAGAAGGACTTTCTGACCACAGTGACAATGTGGTGGTCAAAAGAGAGGTTGCTGTCAACCTGTGTTCCCAGATTTCTTATAACGCCTTCTGTGTTAAGTGGAGTACCATCAATGTGGTAATTCATGGGAACTGGGTTTTTCCCAAAGGGGATGACAACACATTTTTTTGGCATTGAGCTTAAGGCCATGGTTCTGACACCATTTGTTGGTCTCAGTGAGGCCTTTCTATAGGATGTCAACATCACTTGGGGAGTTAATAATAGCACCTAACTTGCAATCATCTGCGAAGTTTGTCAACCAGAGTCCCTTTGTGTTGGCTTGGACTTCAGAGAAGTAGATACCAAACAGGAGAGGACCCAGGACTGAACCTTGTGGGACTCCACTCGTGACTGTCCGGCAGTCTGACTTAAAGTCAGCTATGTTCACACTGTGGGTTCTACCCGTGAGACAGTTTGCAACCCACCTAGTGATATAGGGGTTGATGCCTAGCTTAGTGAGTTTTTATATGATTCCTGAGTGGGGAATGGTATCAAAGGCCTTGGCTAGATCAAGGTAGGCTGTATAAACCACCTTGCCTTCATCCACAGCTCTGGTGACTGACTCAAAGAAGTTGACCAAGTTGAGCAGCCATAATCTACCCTTCACAAAACCAAACTGTCTGGGATCCACAGTTTGGAGATTTCCTATATCCTTGTTTATTAAGTCTATGATGATGTGTTCCATAGCTTTGCATATCAGACTCATCAGGCTAATGGGGTGATAGTTCCAAGGGTCTGTAGTTGCCCCTACTTTGTGGAGAAGGATAATTGTAGCAGTGCACCATTTGGTAGGGACAATGCCGGAGGTGAGGCTGTGATTGAACAGGGCACACAGGTGAGGTGCCAGTTCACTCTGTAGTTCATGTAGAACACAGCCAGGGATATTGTCAGGTCCCATAGAAGCTGTATTCTTGGCTGACCAATCAGCGTGCATGTTTTTGAATATTAATGGGGGGGTCGTTGTATAATGTGGTTGTTGGCCACAACTGTGGTTATGAAAAAGGTATGCCATAAGACCAGTGATACTATGTGTGTTGTCCAAAAAAGATCGTGAATCCTGGCTTGAGAAGATAGGGTAGCAAGTAGGGAGTCATTTAGTGTAACATCTCTCATTGAGACAGAGGAGTTCTTGGCCTTTCTCAGAGGTAGTGGCACCTCTACAGAGGCCTACAGTGTGGTGCTGGATTTTGGGGTAGAGCTGTTGAGGCCCCAGAAACAATCTACTGGGGATGTCCCACCTATCTAGACCTAGTTCTGCGTATCAATATCTGTAAATCTGTGAAGCTTTTATGCACTGTATAAAATGTTACGGCTGTCTGACTTATGATATAGAGGTATATCAAGAGTCTAACATCCAAAGGCATCTTAACTAGCTATGCAAATAAAATACTACTTTTTATTACGTTTATATAAATAAATCTCAGTTGCAATGGAAATCCTTACTTACTACTAAGTCAAAATATATATTCATGATATTAAAATTGGTATCTTAACTATTGCTAGACCCTTAAGTAATTAAATAAATGTAATTTAATACATTAGTAGGGTCTATATTAGAACATCAAAGTTTCAAAACTTCGAATGTTCTAACATTGACCCCTATTCATCGAAAGCTGAAAATTTTGAAGCTACAGAAAACCAAATTTTTTTCTTCGGGAAAGAATCTGGTTGTCCGTTTCTGTTGCTTTGGTATTTTTAGCACTGTGCTGGAAAGTTATGGGTCGGGTTCAGGTAAGTGTGCGATTGGGCATGGGTTAGGTTAGTTAGGGTTAGGGTGTGGGTTAGGTATGTGTGTGATTTTGTGGACATGAGGGTTAGGGTGGGTTAGATGAGCTAGGGTTAGGGCGCGGGTTAGGTATGTGTGCGATTGTGTGGACGTGAGGGTTAGGGCAGGTTAGGTGAGTTAGGGTTAGGGCACGGGTCAGGTAAGTGTGCGATTGTGTGGACATGAGGGTTAGGGCAGGGTAGGTGAGTTAGGGTTAGGGAGCGTGTGAGGTGAGTGTGCGATAGTGACAGACCTTAAGGTTAGGGTTTGGGTTAAGGTAAGTGGATAGTTAGTGGTGTATGTATATTTTAGTGTAGGGTTAGGTGTAAGATTTTAGGTGTATGTGTGTGGATTGCTGTTTGCTTGGAGTGCTTGTGTTGTGTGTATGTGGTTTGGAACAGCAATTTTTTCCCTAGGAAAAAATTTGCTGTTCTCTATAGTCAATGTTTTCAGCTTTCGCTGAATAGGAGTCGATATTAAAATATTCAAAGTTTTGAATCTTCGATGTTCTAATATAGACCCCACTAGTAAGTTAGAACAATTTATGTTGTACATGCTTGCCCAATGTGAAGTAAGGAAAAGGTTTAGTTGTGTGTATTACTTTAAACATCACTGAGTGTGACATAGCAGGAACTGCTACAGAGGAAAATGAATTCAGAAATACCTAGGCAGTTGATTTACCTTACATTTGAAAACACTATATATGCCCTACATTTCCCGACTTTAGTAGAAATGGATACTCGCCTCACAACAAGAGGTTCTCCAGTTCTATCCTCAGCTGGGGTGCCTTCTGTCTGGAGTCTGCATGTCCTCCCTGTGGTCGTGTGGGTTTCCTCCAGGTGCTCCGGTTTCCTCCCACATCCCAAAGACATGCTGCAGGTGGATTGGACACTCTAAATTGGCCCTAGGTGTGAGTGTGTGCCTGCTGTGGAAGGTTGGGCACTGAGCTGGCAACTTGACACTGTAAAACTTTGCTGCCAATCATGAGCGGACAGGTGAATAGCTGTGGTGACCCCTAAATGGGAAAAGCTGAAAGAAGAAGAAGAGTAGAAATGGATACTGAAGCAAAGTTGGGAAACTTTATGGGACAGTAGTGTCATGAAAAGCTAAAGAACTTCTCAATGTAGATGGTTTTGTTTACCATTTGGAGAAAAAGTCAGAAAACTGAAAGTATTTGTGTTGTACCAGGAAAAGTTTAGAAAAGTGTAAAGGCAGGTGCATAACTGTATCACAGAGTGATATAGAGGAGCTAGTAAAAAGTACTATGCACCATTATGAAGCTGATCCTGGTGAAGCTGATGCATGTAATGCAAAGAATAGAATTAAAAGGACAAAGAGTTCATCAGATGATCCTTGTAAAATAGTGTCAGTGAAGTTAGTACTTTATGCACAATAGTTACTCACCTGCCTAACAGCGATATATTGAAATAGTATGTTCATAGATTTAGGCAGAAGAAAAATAAAAGGAAATGTTCAGTGATATCAAAGATTTACAGCAGCTAGGGACAGCTGTGTTGCCTATTAAGGATTGATCATTTCTTATTAAGCATAATAATGATTCAGAGCAAAATGTTGTGTTGCTCACTACCAGTGGCAATAAGAAAATCCTGGTGTGACTGAATTTATTTATAGTAGACATCAGCTTCCCAGTCAGCACTGCTGAATACAAGGAAATCTATATGACCCACAGTTTTGGAAGTCAATGTAGTGGTAGATTAAGTCTAATGGTGTAGGGGATTTTACCAGTAAAAGAGAAACATGCTACAATTGCTTTGGGAGATTACGAACAGCTTAGCTTAACCTTTAAATTAGTAATGACTCTGAGTGATTTTGAGAAAGGTGCTGTTAATAATATTATCAGGTGTATACCAGGAAGAAAAGCAAATGGATGCTCATTCTTTCTTTGTCAAATTGTTAGAAGACAAATAAAGAAGTTGAAACTAGTCAGTAAATTTGGAATTACACAATGACTGGCCCTAAAGATTCAGAAATGAGCACATTGATTGGCCAGTCCAACCAGCATGCCCGTTGTAAATCCTAGAATATACTAACGGAAACAGGACCGGTCACCCAGACTTTTTCCATTAGTATATCCCCTGATTTTTTTTTCTTGTCCAGAGGTAGCAACGGAGAAAGGAAGATCTCCGTTGCTTTAATCTCGCTATGTTAAACGAGTTTAACATAGCGAGATAGCTTAAAAAAAGCAATGGTGATCTTCCTTTCTCTGTTGCTTTTTTTAAAGATATCTCACTATGTTAAACTCATTTAACACAGTAAGATACTTAAAAAGCAATGGAGATCTTCCTTTCTCTGTTGGTACCTCTGCACAGTACTGATGTACTGCGTAAGCGTGGGAACATGACCTTACACATGCGCAGTACATCAGACATGCCCCAGGATAGCTGCGGAAGGGTAGCATGAGTCATTATACAATGACATTATTTAAGAAAAGTACGTTTTTTTTTTTTTTAAATAATGTCATTGGATAATAGCAATAACCCACGGCTGGGTGTGGGCAATGCTGGATTTACTCACGGTTGCCTTTGTTTGGTCACTTGGGCTTCGCCCTCGTGGCCAAACCACACCAACCATGGGTAAATCCAGCATTACCTACACCCATCCATGGGATATTGCTTAAATAATATAGACTTTGCAATATTATCGAAACAAATAGCTCGTCTTGCCTTTGTGCATCCCAAATATGTTGCTGAAACATTCTTACAAATAAAAGAAGAAATGCCTGATTTTGGAAAACCATAATGTGTATTTTTTAAAGAAAACTACACATCAGGAGACCAAGTTGGTATGGTACACACACACACACACACACAAAAAAAAAAAACTGTTAAAAATGCATACTGTCTTTATTTGCGATCACATTTTAGAACCGATGGGATACAACTGGATTGAGATATCCTAGAAGCCAGAATGCTGTTGAGGGTTGAGGGCTGTCACAGGAGATTAAGAAGTCTGCTAGAAAAAAAGTTATACATGTTTGATTGTCTGCTTGCAATTCACCTAGAGGATAACAGAAGCAGAGTTTTATGTGGCATGGCTTTGTCTTCTAACCATAGGCATTTGATGGATAAAGATGCAGCATTTCAGAGATTATTATTAAAATGTGATGACTTTACCCCATGCAGATTGGTCGAATCTATAGCTTAACATTATGGATTCTAATATACTTAACAAGGTCAATGATGCATAGGATACAAGTGTCGTACAGCATTAACCAGCTGTTGATAATGTTTGCATGTGTGATTGCTGGGATATTACATTATCTGGAACACAATTTTTGTTCTTATAATACTAAGGTATGCATTAAAAAAAAAAAGTTGACTATTGAATACATCTGACATTTGTCAAATAAAAATTCTGTTTTAATTACCAATATTTCTATTCAGTAAAATAAGAACTTAAAATTTTGCAATCAACTTTACAATTGTAAACCTATATATGTATAAATTTATATAAAACTGCAAGAAAAATCCAGTCAAAATGGAATCTTCATTGAACAATGCCTTAAACTTCTTATAGCAGAGACCCATGAGATGTATGCAAATAATCCTTTAAAGACATAACAGCATTTCAGCTAGAAGGTTTCTCAATATTCATGACTGTTTTACTTTTTAAGTCTTTATTGGTATATTCAGCCCAATAAAACCAACTCCAAGAAAGTGCAGATTTTTGCATTTTTATCAACCTTATCAGTACAACATAATTGCTGTCTTTTACTATGATTTAGAAATAATACACTTAAAATTAAGCCTGATACACCTAAACAATAGGGTGCCTGCAAAAATATTGTACATAACATAGAAATCAAAGAGTAAAAGCATCATACAGATAAATCATTCAGTAAAAAGACACAGTCAGGCTAGAATTTTTTTACTGTGTAATACAATGAACCTTCTGAAATGGAGGCATGGGGCATATGCAAATGATCCATTATGAACATAACAGTTTTTAGCTACATGGCTTCCAAATGCCCAATGACTTTTTTCTTTTTACTTTTTAAGTCTTTATGGGTATATTCAGATCAATAAACCCATATCCCACTAGCTTTGGAGTTTACACAGAGCTTAAAATCAAGACTATATATATATATATATATATATATATATATATATATATATATATATATATATATATATATATATATATATATATACACACACACACACACACACACACACATATATATATATATATATATATATATATATATATATATATATATATATATATATATACACACACATACATACAGTGGATATAAAAAGTTTACACACCCTTGTTAAATTTCAAAACTTTTCTCACCTTTAATGTGACTTATAACATGTACAATTCAATTGAAAAAACAAATAAATCTGTTAGGGGAAAAAATATAAAAAATAAAAAATATACAATATGCTGGTTGCATAAGTGTGCACACCCTTAAACTAATACTTTGTTGAAGCACCTTTTGATTTAATTGCAGCATTGAGTCTTCTTGGGTACACACCTGTCATCAATTAAAGAGACTCTGATTAACCCCAAATAAAGTTAAGCTGTCCTAGTAGGATTTTCCTGACATTTAATCATAGAGCTTATAAAGCATCAAAGGGATCTCATTGCTGAAAGGTATCAGTCAGGAGAAGGGTACAAAAAAATTTCCACAGCATTGGGTATACCACGGAACACAATGAAGACAGTCATCAAAAAGTGGAGAAAATATGGGACAACAGTGACATTGCAAAGAACTTGATTCGAAAGTAAATGGAGGCTACTGAAATCAAGAATAAGGCATAGAATATCATACAATTTAAGTTTTAAAAGAACTGGACTTAAATTCATAGATGAGTTGGGTAAGGCTGATATTTGGGAGTTGATGTTGCAGAGCAGTTTATAGCTTAGAAAAAATGTATTGTACACTGACTTTGAATTGCTGCAGCCTTAACATTTCTGCTAATTAGTCCTGCACCATGTGATAATTAGCTGTGAGTCTCAGCCCTGGAATTAAAATACCTTTTCATCACTTTTCTCAGTTAACTGATTTTTTCAGTTTTCCATGCAAAATAGAGTATTGTTGAAATCTTGCAATACCACTTAACCTGATGCAAAAGGCATTGTTATTTATATAAAGTCAGAGTACTGCAGACTGGACTTTCAAGTGATTTCCCTGTGTCACAGTAAATAAGTCAGCTGTAACAGTGTGAGCTTGCCTTAATACCTTGGCATTCTACTAGCATGTAACAGAACTGTACATTGAAGCAATATCCAATGTCATAATTCACACTTTTTGAAAAACATTGCACTTTTAAGGGTCTATATCAGAATCGCGAAAGCTGTCTTTTCTGAATACATGTTCATCGACACATATATGTCGAAGAACAAGAACAGTGAAGTACCAAAAGAGCAAAATGGAGAATGCCAAATGGATTTTCTTGGCCAGCAGGGTGATTGTGGGGATGAGGAAATGAATCATTTTCCCCACTGTAATGCAGTCTCAGAGTTGGTATATATAAGTAGGGTGGTGTGGGGGGTGCAGAGGGGCTTTCCCCCCTGCAAAAACATTTGAAAAAGTGTTTTAGGTAAGGTTTGTACAATTAGGTTTATCTTACCTGTATGGCACTGTTACTTCCGGGAATGCGTTTGGCGTTCTCCATTTTGCTTTTTTGGTACTTCGCTGTTCTCATTCTTCGATGTTTATGTGTCGATGAACATGTATTCATGAAAGGCAGCTTTCACGATTATAATATAGACCCCAATTTTAAGTATACCTAAGACAGAATCATATTGTTATATCCACTGTTGAAAATGAATGTAAAACACGTTTTCTTATAAATAAAAGTAAGAACTTTAACTTAGCTTGAACTTTTGAATCCTAAAGTGTAAGGCATTCTAGGCATTTCCCATTATTCATCCACTGGCCAGAATTACATGAAATGATAAGAAAGTGTGAGCTTGCCAACTAAAAGCTAAACAACAGTCTATTCCTTTGTTTATAACAGAATGAAAAGTAAGTGGATGCATTAATTGAAGCATTTTGTTTTATAGTTTGAATCAATGATTTTTTTAATAAAATTCATCATCATGAGATAAGAATAATTCTTAAGAAAGGCTCGTATACCTGAAAAATCAGAAAATGCCATGTATACAATTATCAAGCAATGATCATGGGGTGGCCTAATGGTTAAGGTGTTTGCCTTACAAACACAAGGTACAGAGTTTGAATCTCACAGGAGATAATTAGCTAGGCTTAAAATGGCTCCCAGGGGCAGTTAGCCTAGTGCTAATCTATGAATCACATCTTAAAACAGTTCAAAATTACATCCACATATTAAATCAATATATAAAAATTACTTAGCTTAAATTAAGTAATCTGAATGTTTTGCAAAACATATTGCCAGGCACTTCACTCTCTTCAAATGTCTGCAAAGGGCATTACAGTGTAGGCTTCCAAATTAAAGGGTCTTGTATGGTGTATTGATGCATTTCCATTAGATTAAAAAAATTTGTGACATGTAATATGCTTATAGGTGCATAGGTTCATAGGTGTAAAGTAGACTAACGACCACTTGGGCCTTTATAAGCCAAGCTGTGCAAGTCAAATGTGCCCACAAGTTATATGTTTAAGATGTGCAGCAGTTAGTATTTTGGCCATACAGCAAGAGGTTATTTGGTTCGATTCTTGACTTTCGTGCCTTCTGTGTGGAGTCTGCATTTTCTCCTTGCTTTCATGTGTTTTTCCTCTGGGTGCTCCAGTTTCCTCCCACATTCCAAAGCCATGCATGTGGAGCATTTCTACCTGGGCCTCCCCTGAAAATGGGCTCTTTCCTAGTCAGACTTTCTAGTAAACAAACGTTAAATAAATAAATAACTATAGGGGTGATTGTTGATTATGAGACGTGTTTTCTTATTTATTTTATATTGTGTAGGTTCGAGCATTGATCCAAAAGGACCTAATTCAGTCTAATTCAGTTGCAGAGAAACTAAGTAGTATCCTGATTTACTTCTGCTCATTATACAGTTTCTCACATATTACAACTAAGGAAGTGAATTGTCAGCACACATTCACTTTTATAATGAAGGCATCATCTTGAGGCATAGTTCCTTTTGTTACTTTGCTGATGATTACAGCTCTCAAGTAACTGGAAATGAAAGTGTTTTCTTAGTAAGCTTGTTTTTCTTAAGGAAAAAAGCTAGAATATCAGTTCAGCCTTTTTTTTTCCCTCAGTATCAGCAATAACCTCTAAGGCCAAGTAGTCGCCTTAATGCCTTAAAGGTTACAGCAGTGGATATGCCTGCTACTTGAACCTCCTTCCTTACTCTCCTGATGTTTTGTCAGAGTTGTAAGCACTGAGTCATATTGGCAGTGCATTCCAAGACCAAAGTACTTTTTAGCAAAAGTTGACCAAATGCCAGGCTATTGTTTAACAAGTGTTTTTTGAAAAGACAGTATGTACTAAAGATGCTGAACAGGATGTGTTAAAGTACTTACTGCAATTGCAAAACATGGGCAGTTAGTTCCAACTAGAATTTCTGTTGCTTATGTATGTCTGGTCGGTCTTTAATCTGTAGTATGACCTTAGCTTCCATTTATGTCATTCTGTTTTCTTATAAATTCTTCGTATCTCATCAGCCCACTCCCTTTTCTTACTCACATTCCCCACAAAAGTTTTTAGCTTCCTCAGTTGTTCCTCTATAATACATACTGTCTCAGTTAACACAGAGGTTCCTTGACGTGCGATTTATTCAGATACATAATGTTCTATTTTAGTGCCAGGCATAGATGAGCTACCATACATGCCTGTCAAGTCCATTCATCAAATTTCCTTCCATTAATAAAAACTTTTAAAATATTCATATGTTAGTATATTGATATAGACCATGCGGCTTCTTTATATTTGCTTTAGGCTTCTTTGGTCACTTTCCTTTTCCCACAAATTAAAGTAATTTAAGTAACTGTAAATGAACCAGCCATTTTGCCTGCCTTAAAGAGTTACTTTAATATACCAACAGCTAAGACCAGGGAGGAAAGAAGGAGGCGTGTGGAATGTTTGGACATAATTGAAAAAAAGTTCCGGTGTGGAACCTCTTTTGCCCTTGAATCTTGCAAGTACCAGGAGAGGATATGAATTCTTTAAAAGAACATTGTGGCATAAAAGTTGGTAGAATGTGTAGCCATTGAACAGAAAAGGCTCCTAATCAGTTGTTACCTTTCATAGCAATACAGTTGTTTGTGTTGAGGTGAAGAAGACAAAAATGAGCAGAGGGCTGTTTACAGTGAGCCAGGAAAAATAAATAAAAGTAAATCAGAGTTTTTATCAGAGGGCTTAAGCCAAATCATAATATTCAGAACTAGAGTATGCATATGTATATACATGCATGCATACAAATATTTCAGTCATGGGCGATAATACCCTTCTACTAGCATGCCAATATACCAAAGCAGTCATTGACATAATACATATTCAAGTTGTTCCTAAAAATATCTAAACTAGTTCTTGTTTTAATTAATTAATTAATTAATTAATTAATTAATTAATTAATTAATTAATTTTACATTTGTTTACTGGGAAATCCATCTGGATCAGTGGCCCTTTATCAGCATAGGCCTGGGGAGAAAAGTTTCATTACAAAAACACATTACAAACCATACAAGAAATTGATAACAATCAAGAATACATAACATTGGCATATACATAATGGTAAATATAGCTAGCAAACAGTGTATACATAAACAATACAAATTGAGGGAGTAATATAAAGTGGAAAAAAAAGAAAGCTAACAAACAATCTAGCATGAAATAGCTTGTGCCATCATAGAAAAATGACTGATTAGTAGATCAATATCATGGTGTTGGTGGTAAATATTTATGAGATATGTATATGTTATATGAACAAAAATATGGCTGATTGCTGCTGTGCTAGTGTTACTTGTTCTGAGCAGTGATAACTAAGGCAAAATTGAGGTGAAGTACAAGGAGGAGAGAACATGATGAAACTGTAGGAAGCTTGAGACGGGTAGATAAAGATAGGAACAATAGTGAGGATTAGACAGGTAGAGAGAAATTGGATGTAATTTAATGTAATTTAATAGTTTATTCCATGCATCAGTGACTCTCTCTCAGGGAACCAATTAGTACATCTCTCATTCTAAAGAATCTTCTACATAGTTTAGCCGATGATTATCTATTACTTTTTGATAACCCCAAACATTCTCAGAGTTAGTTGTCTCTAAATGCCATATGTACCCAAATAAGGACACCTTTTAAATATCTGTATGAGACACTGTACAAGTTCAGATAAGTTAGTTGTGTCTAAAATGCTATATGCACCCAAATAAGGACGCCTTTTAAATATCTATATGAGACACTGTACAAGTTCAGATATTTTAGTCTTTTATGGTAACTTAAATTTTCACATACATGGATATGCTTGGTATAGTTACTGTACACTTTTTGATTTGCTCATGCTTGTTTTCTAGATTAAGCCAATCTATAACCAAATGGGAAAGGTCATTTTGAGCACAAAAAAGGGAAACTATAAAGGATTAAAATGGCGCACAAGTGCATCTAGCTTAGTACTTACCTATGAATCGGTAAATCTTTTTATACAACCTGTACTTCTATAACTATTACTAACTAATTGGTTGATATGGAAAACCAAAAAAGCTTTATCTATACATACACTAATGTCCTTAAATTAATCTACAGTTTCAATTACTGTGTGCCACAAGTACATCTAGCTTAATACTTACCTATGAACCTATAAATCTTTTTATACAACCTATACTTCTATAACTATCATTAACCAATTGGTTGATATGGAAAACCAAAAAAGCTTTAGGTCCTTAAATTAATCTACAGTTTCAATTACTGTGTGCCATATTGAATATTCACCCTTCAATGTATGACTCTGAAATCTCATATGCTTAGTTTTGCTGTATTTATCAGCAATTTTATTCTAATGTGCTCAAATGGCCAAATTAGTAAGTTATTTTGCAGATATGCCCTACCTGTACACAGTTTGCCCATTTTCAAGTCATCTGCAGATTGTCGCACATCTCAAATAAAAAAAAAAGATAGATATAAACAATACAACCTAAACAAGTATAGACCTAGGATAGAGCCCTTTGGGACACCTTGAGTGTAACCTAGAATTTCATCTCACTGTTTGTTGCCATGTCCTGTTTGCAAGCCATACAGCCATCCATCTTATCAAGATTACATCAATAACACAGTTTTTTCTAATTTTCTTTATCAGTGATTTTCATATGACCCTGCCAAAGACTTAAGCTAAGCCTATATAAATTATACCATAGCATAATTTTCATTTATAGGTGTTATTATGTACTCTAGACTGTTACATCAAATGTGTTAGCATATATCATACTGTGTATTCATTTTTCTGTATTACATTGTGCATTATGCTATGTATTCTAATTGTGTATTTTATTTCTGTATATAATTATGGAGCTTTTCTCCGTAGGCCTCCACTGAAAAAAGATGACTTGTCTAGCTGGACATTCGTGGTAAACAAATGTAAACAATATAAATAAATAAATAAATAAATAAATAATAAACTATATAAATAAATAAATAATGTTGCTTTAGGACATCATGTTACAAGTGGTCATAAATCTATTTTATGCATGCTGATATATGGTTTCAAGTCTCAGAAAGAAAGTAAACTTATGGGTTTGCATGACTCTAGGACTGACCTGTTCCTCTTTCCCTTAAAGATAGGTTTAACAAGAGCATGTCTGCAATTCTCAGGAATTTCTCAATAATTAAATAACCTAGTGAATATCAGATTATAATGGTATTGTAAGTTCATACTAAAATGTTCTCAGGTCATAATTATTAATTCTGTCTCTAGTGTATGCTTTTTGTATAAGACATTCATTTCTTCCGTGATATTACCTGCATGTACAAGATGGCTGAACTTAGTCAGGCATCACACCCTAGTCAGAGTGGAGGTTGGCAGAGGAGATGGAGGTTGTAGTTTCAAGTGAATGATCAGCACGTAGTTTAGTGAGAAATGACCAGTTGTACTATTTCAGTATACATTTTAGACCATCCCTTATATGCTTATAGTATATGCTTACAGTTCTTAGCAGAAAAACTATCAAAGTGCACATTATTGTGCCAGAGTATATGATCAGCTAAGGAACAGAAAAGTTCCTTGATCTGTGTGTGTACACCTTCTGCTTAAACACATTTCACAGACTGGTACCTGCAAAGCATTAACATTTCAAAACACCATTCCACCAACACGCTGTCCACACCTATAAAAGTGTGACCACTTAATTATAACTTGCAATAATGGGAAGACTGGCACAGTATGAGAATTCAGGTAGTGGTAAATATTTAAACAAATGCATAGTAGGCAAGTACAGCAGTGAATGAAACATCTTGCATATTGGTGGTAGTTATATCAGTAATGGTAAGGGAAAAAGAGGTGATATATAGGGAAACAACAATTGTCTTATGTTTTTGTCTTCTCTTTCTTGCCAATAATGAGATCAATTATAATAAGCATCAGCAGAATAGGAGAATGGCTAGATTTATTGAAGCCACTGGTAAACATGAATAAAGTATTAAATAGTATTCTGTGTGATTTCATTAATGTATAATGAATAATGTGTAAAGTATATAAAAAATCATATATAAAGGATCGTAACTGAAGCACTACAGTGCATTCAGTATATTACTACAACCAAATGTAAAAGATACGTCAATATATAAGTACAGTTTTCTGAAAGCTGAACTTAGATGGATTATCAGGTTGAGAGCAGATAGAGGTTTAGGGCAGAATGGTTATGTTTCTCTTAAACCAGTCCTGAAGGCACACAGTCTTAGGAGATGAAATGAAATGTAACTGTATGGTCTATAATATATTTGTCATTCATTCATTATTTATGATGACATATGTAGCTTTTAAGTTATACTTTTGATGTTTATGTGTATATGCTGCTTTGTTGTTTATTTGTTTTTGATGTAGTTGTTTCTTTATATCACACGCCTATTGTTTGAAAGTGTATGAGAGTATGACACTTTGTATTGTTTGAGTGGATGGTGTAGCATGTCATTGCTTAGTTGAATCAAGTCTGTAACTCTGATTGGTTAAGAATTTTGTAAATGAAGTTTTTATATTGTAATATTTTAATGGTCTGATGAAGCAATCAACTGAATCATGAAAGTGCTAACCTATTAATACAAGTGTTATCTTTGCTTGGCTGTGCATTGGAACTATTTTACTGATTGTTGAGACGTTTTGGTTTGGCATTCCGTGTTTTCAATGTTGGACTTTTGTGGTTTGCACTATATATATATTAATGTGTATATATGTATGATAAAACATCCATTTAAAATAACCAAAAATGTTAAAATCAGTCATAGTTTATCCACCTTAATTTCAGGGCTGGGAGAATAGAAATCTGTTCATTAAGTCCTGGGCAGTTTGAGGCATCTAATCTAAGTTGCCAAATCATTCCCTGGAGTATGTTTCCCATGACCCTTTTTTTTGTAATATGGTACAATTTCCAATATGTCAAATTAAAAATGTTTAAAATCATGGCATACCCTTTTGTGCTTATATAATGAACTGTTAATATTTTCTTTCATTAAGTCATAGTTGTGTTCGTAAATACGCTTGTGTAGTTGTCTCTCTGAATTACCTACATAAAAATTCTCACAGGTAGAACAGACTGCAATACATACCATTGCCTTAGTTGCACAGTTCCCTTTCACTGGATTGATAAATGTATTATTAATACACATCTTTTCAGTCTGGAAAATAAAGCAGCACTGATTACATGGTCCACAGGGGTGTGTGCCTCCTGCGGGTTTATTGTTGTTGTTGTTTGTCTTTCGGCTTTTCTCACCACAGCGGAACTCCGGTCCGCTAATGATTGGCAGTAGATTTTTACAAAATGCCGAGGTGCCAGCTCGACGCCCAACCTTCAACAAAGGCATGCCCATTTACGCACATATGTCTTTTGAATGCTACCCATCTGTGTATTTTTTTTTCTTCACTAACATCTTCAAATTTTTCCCAGTCTTGAAGATGGTGTTTCTCCTATCATCTCAAAGAATATAGTATCAATTTTAAAAATATTCAAATTATTTCTAATAATGGATTTCACCTCTTTAGCAGTATTATCATATTTGATTATATAGGAGTTTATGCAACCTCCTACAATGTTAATTTCTTTATCATATCCAATCTTATACTCTTTATTGCCCTCAGAACCCAGTAATGAGTGGTACTTCTTACCCCACCTGGTGTACACAACTTTTGCTATATATTTATTTATTTTATTAATTTATTGCATTTGTTTACCAGGAAAGTCCACTGGGCTTGAGAAGAGCCCATTTTCAGTGGAGGCCCAGGGAGAAAAGCTCCACATATAATTGCATACAAATAAAGTATTAACACAATAAGTACAGTATGTATAATACAGTAGTAGCACACAAAATAAAGAATAACTGCACAGAATAGTGTGATAATAACAGAATCAGTCGATAAAACAGAAGAGAATTATTTGTTACTCAGGTGCCTATGAAAATGAAAAGTGTAAATGTGTAAGTAAGATTGTTAGTAGAGAGAAGAATTTAGCATAGAGGAAAGAGAGAGGGAGGCAGAAGGCTAAGGTGAGGATAGCAAAGGCTAAGGTGACAACAGAAGGAATTGGTTTGAAAGAGGGAAGGGGGATAGGCTAGTCATACAGTGTGACAGAGTAAGAATTCTGAGAGAAGGTTAGGTTTTGGGGTTGTCAGTAGGGGTGTAGGTGCATATCCAGTGTGATGAGATATAGCCCTGCGAGAGGCAGGGAGATCATTCCATAGCTTGGAGACAGCAAAAGAATACAGCATTTGGCCGGTTGAGAGCTTTGGTATATCAATGTTGAATAGTATTTTGTTTTCTGACCTTAAGTGTCATTTAAGAAGGTATGTGCTCAAAATGTGCGAGAGGGCTGGGCAGGCTGCTAGGTCATAGATACGTTTATGGGCAGTGGTTAGTTGTGAATAAGTGAGGTGATGAGGGAGCTCAAACCAATTTAGTTGGTGTAGTGAGGAACAGTGGTGGGTGAGGTATTTAGCATTTGTAGAAAATTTGGCAATTTTGCCTTTAGCATGAGTTGAGTTTTAGTTTTAGAGAGGACTGAATGTTGGTGAGGATTGGGGTACCATATAGGATAGTTGCAAGCAGGAATGATAAGGCAAGAGTTTTTTTGCAGAGTTGCAGAGAAAATAGTTGTGCCTGTAAAGGGCTCCCAGTTTTTGACATTTTTTTTATGTTATTTTGGATATGAAGTCAAAAGTTAGGTTATAGTCAATGATGACACCAAGCAATTTGGTACTAGGAACAATATCAATAGTAGCACTATTTTGTGATTGGACAGAGAATTCAGACTTGTCAATTTGGCTGGATTTTTTTGGGGTAAATATTAAGAGTTAAGTTTTATTGGGATTAAGTGTGAGATGGTTTTATGACATCCACGATTCAGTTGAGGTGAATGCTTTTTGGGTAAATTGTTGTAATCCAGAGGCAGATTTAGAAGAGCAGATTACAGAAGAGTCATCTGCATATTGGATAACAGTACTATGGGTGAGAGAAGTGTGGAAGTCATTAATGAATATACTGAATAGAAGTGGACCCAGTATAGAACCCTGGGGTACCTTAGTATTAGTATTGATAAAGGGGGAGGAGGAGTGCTGCCAAATAGTAGATTGTTGCCTATTACTGAGTTAATTTTGGAACCAATGAAGGGTGGGAGGAGCGATGCCAAGGCTGGAGAGTTTAGTAAGTAGAAGAATGTGGGAGATTGTGTTGAACACTTTTGATAGATCAAGAAATAGTGCAGAGGCTATTGATCCAGCATCTCAAGCTCTATTTACTGTGCCCAAGAAAGAAATGATGGTGGTATGGGTGCTGTGTCCTGGCCTAAAGCCATGTTGAGTGGAGGACAGGAGTTGATGTTTAATTAGATGATTAAGGAGCTGGGTGTGAATGCACTTTTCAAGTATTTTTGAGATGGGGGAAAGAATGGCGATAGGTCGGAAGTTGGTAATGTCAGAGTTATATCCTGCTTTTTGAAGTGGGAGAACATAAGCTTTTTTCCAGATGTCAGGAATAACTGATTCATGAATGGAGCTATTGATAAGAATGCTGATGGGGTATGCTATGGAGGAGACTGATAGTTGTAAGTATTCTGCAGGTAGGTTATCTTGGGCATTGGTGTATGGTTTTAGTTTCTGTAGAAGCTTTAGAATTGTAGGGGTAGGTATGGGAGAGATTGTGAAAGAGAGTATTGTGGTAGATGGTGTATGCAGTAGTGTAGGGTTTAATTGGTCTGTGGTGATGGGTGGGAAGGTGGTAGTAAGTTTGGCAATGGTGTCGATAGAGTTAAAGAGTGAGGCTAATTCAGAGGGAGTATTTTCAGGGTTTGAGCAAGGATTATGGTTAGTTCCAGGATGTATTAGGCAGTTGATTGCTCCCTCAAATTTGTTGGGGTTGTGTATGTGTTGGTTTTACTATTATTACTATTATATTGTAACTATTATAGAAGGTGTCCTTTCTGAAAATAGTTGATTCACAACATAGTCTTCCAGATTATTGTTTTGTATTCAGTGTTTTAAAGTTTTGTACTAATTGGCTTAGTGCTGGTTTTAATTGTTTAATAGTGTGGGAAATAGTGCAATGGATCATGTGACTTACTGGGTGGGGTATTTAAGGATGGTGTATTGTTTGCTGCATGTTGAACAACAGTTCAAATCAAAGTTTTTAATTATAGATACAATATAATTAACTTTCTGTGCTGCATGCACTTTCCTGAGTGATAGTGTCCCCAACAACCTGGCCTTTCTCTAATGTCTAGGAAGCCTAGTTAGCCTCATGCACAGAGACTGTGTCCATGGATTGTGATGGGGCTGCACTGGTCACATTTCCTGCATCAAATACATAATCTGTATTCCTTGACTGTGTCATCTTATCCCCAACATCATTATTAGAGATTACAGATCCTTCATCTTCAGACAAGGGAAGGTCCACAGTGCTGGTGCTGGATTAAGAATCACCTGTCAATAAAGCACAAACTATCCAGTGTAAGTATGTTCCAGAACCACAACAAGATATGCAACTGAGATTTGTAAAACAAAATAACTTGGTAAAAACTACAACCCATGACCCTATGAGTCTCTGATGTACCTATGTACCATACGTCAGAAAGATTTAATGAAGGTTTATAGTTACTAAGAGATGCAGGGTACTTGCAAGTGTTGATATACTGAAATAACACTGCATACATATCTGGGGCATTCACGGTGAATACTCTCTGGGGTCTTTCTAGTTCTGCCCACTATCCAGTACTACACAGCAGGACACTGTGGCAGTTTTAATCCCTTAAAGAGAGGCCAGGAACTCCTCCATCTCTAATGGGAAGTGATTCACTCACTGGTCCCTTGCCTGTTGTGCTATCTTTCTATGCAACAGTTTCTGCTCTGTGAGGGGCACCATGGATTATATCTGTGGTCCTGCTACAAACCATTTCATACCAGCAGTCTTGCCCACCCACTGCATTTTAATTGGTGACATTCTCAACCTAGACATGGTCAAGGTAAGGCTGGTCAGCTGCATGGATGCCAACGAGCTATCAGGGGCCTAGAGTACCACCTCATTCTCAGTACTGGAAATTTTGAGCTTATAGGTGGATGTTGATTGCCTACCAGATGCAGTATTTTTTACTGGGTTTTCTGTTTTTTTATTTATTTTTTTATTTTAGGAATTTCTGTGTTGATGTGGAATATAGTGGAGTTAACAGTCTTATTCCAGCATGGGGATTATAAATCCTAACACTACTACTATTCTCTAATGCTATATGCTGGGCCGGATTCACGAAGGCTTGCACAGAGTCTTAGAGTAGAGTAAGAATCTATGCAGCCATCATGTCCAATGAGTGATCCAGGAACAGCCTGCAGGGGCGTGTAAGAGAGCTCCTAAAACGGCTCTTACAAGGACAGGGCTGGGATATGCAAATTACCTCAACTGCAGGTGAAAAGCATGCAAATGAGGTAGATTTGCGATTCAGGAAACCCAAACCTGTCCGAGTAAGAGCAGTGTTATTTGCAGAAATGTACTCAGTTGACAACTGAGTACCGTTCTGCAAATAGCAAAACAGAGCTGTGACAGCGCCGAATAAAGGTTGCATCCAGTGCAGGAAGCATGCCAATGGCCAAATATATGGCCATGTGAAATGTTTCCTGATGCAATATGAAAATAAAAATATTTTATTTTTTTTCGCCGATTTCCGATGTTTAAGCGTAGTGCAGCGCCGCGCAAATGAGCTGCACTCTAAAACCCAGAATACTAAAAATTAAAACCCACAAATGTGGATTTTATTATTGTTAATGTACAATGCAAGGGAATGGCAGGCTGAAGACAACATGGCCACCAAACAGAGGTTGCTAAGGGGGGAAGCTCAGTCTAAGACATGTAACCAAGCATTAGTAGGCAATCCTATGTAAATGAGGGTTAGGATAGTGAATCACAAGTTTACATAGCAAATTAGCACAGTCAGTGGAGTTTAGGAGTAGGATAAGGGGAGTAACAGAGTAGAAGATAGGTGACATCACGAGGGGGGTATGTATGAAAGAAGTGAAGCCCATTGGAGCAGAGTGGCATGTGTCAGGTGTCATTTACACTTCATGGAAAGAGGTGTGTCAACAGGTAGGCTAGGGAAAGGCAAGAAATGGAAGGTGCATGCTGTGGATAACACCAACGTTTCTTGCTGAGCAGGTATGTGCGCGTGTGCACGCGTGTAAACCCGAGTAAGACAGAGTGCGCGCATGTAAGCGTGAGTGTGCACGTTTAAGCTGGAGTAAGCATGTATAAGGCTGTTTAAAGAGTTGTAAGTGCGTTTGCACTGGTGTGTGCGCGTTTTAACCCGAATAAGCAAGTTTTAGTCTGTGTAAGCATGTATGCTCGCATGTTAGCTGCAGTGCGCGTGTTTGCACTTGTGTGCGCGGTGCTCCCCTGCTCCCCCCCCTGCGGAAACAGAAAGGAAAAAGGTAGCACAACAAATAGTAGGAAGCTACCAGGGAGTACTAGCAGAGATAGCAGGTGAAAACAATCAGAATCAGGCAATTACACAGGCAGTACACTAGCCCAGCCCACCCTAGCACTTAAAACTCTGCAAACAACAGTTCATTATGTTTCTCACAACAGACACTGCAGTAAGGTAATAGAAGTAAAAACTGAAAAAGCTTTACTGAGACAAAGAAATGTTAGGGGCTGCCATTGCTGTTATAAGGCGACATATGCAACATGCTGAGGGTGGTGACAATGTAAATGCTACTGGACAACCCACAGTGAGGAGACGGAGAAGAGTATACAGGCCCAGGGTAACCTACCAGGGGCTACATGAGCTGGAGATAGTGGAGCACTATAGAGTGGACAGAGACCTCCTGCAGAAAATTGTTGAGCTGTGCAGGCCACACCTCACACATAGAACCAACAGAGGGGAACCCATCCCAGTGGAAACCAAGGTATGTGTTGGCCTAAGAATATTAGCAACAGGTACCTTCCAGAGACCAACTGGTGATATGATGGGGATATTACAGGCATCAACATTCAGGGTACTGCACCAGTTCCTGGATGCCATATCAGCACATGTCGGTGATCATGTATATTTCCCCAATTCCCATGAGGTATTGGCCAGCAATATGCATCTCTTCCAGCAAATAGCGGAATACCCTGAGGTAGTGGGTGCAATAGACTGCATGCACATACGCATCAAAGCACCAGCTGGCGAGTGGGGTAGGGTCTACTTCAACTGCAAGGGCTTCCCCTCCATCAACTGCCAGGTCATGTATGATGCCCAGGGCATAATACTGAATGTGTGTGCAGGCTGCCCTGGAAGCTACCATGATTCCCATATCTGGCATCTGATGCAGCTGTACCAGACATTTGCCAATGGGGACATCCCACATGGTCACCTAGTGGGGGATGCTGGCTATGCACTGGAGCCATGGCTGATGACACCCATCAGAAACACACACACACCTGAACAGGAACGCCATAATGAGGCACATGCACAAACACATAATGTAATAGAGCGTGTGTTTGGGCTGCTCAAGTCATGGTTCCGGTGCCTGGACACATCTGGTGGAGCCTTGCAGTACTCACCAACTACATGTACCCAAATTGTCATGGCATGTGCTATGCTACATAATATGATCCTGTGAAAATAGCTGCAGCAGGACCAGCATAGGCCTGGGCCAAACAGCCCCCCACCATTGCCAGGGCCATCACAGGAAGAGCATGACTCAGAGGAGGAACAACCTGAGCCTGCCCCAGTAGGCAGAAGGAGGCGTGCCCATTATGCTTTGGCCTTGGCAAAGAGGCAACGCATAGCACATACACTGGCTCAGTAGGAACTCTGGAAATGATACCTCTCTCTGACTCGCACATATAGTAAAAGGGATGCCTAAGTTGACACTACCTGCTTTCAAACATGTACAGGGAGTGTAGTATGTGCATCCGACATAGGCAGCCCTGCAGCACCACCTAAGGCATGATTGCCATGTGTTAAGCAATATAAAGCAGTGCTAAACAGCATTTACCACAATGTAGTATATGCAAACAAAATTGCACACACCAACTAGCACAACTGTGGTCAATGTTCAGTAATATTGGGCAACGTCCAGCAATGTTGGTGAATATTGAGCAATGTCGGACAAGCCTGGTCTAAGTAGGGCATAGCTGAACAAAAGCCAACATGCTCATATTTGCTTAACTGGCCCTTAAGCAGTCTGGTCTGCTCAATATGAAAATATAAAGCAGTGATGGGCCTCGAACCCAGGATACTGTGCAACTATAGCCAAAGTACTGAACCACTAAACCATGACAGTATTGCAGTGGTCAGCCTGTATAAAGGAATGTTGATAAGTTTATGCAAAGTATTTCATGGAAACCCTGCAGGCACAGCATAATCCTTGTCGAGTTATGACACAAAGGTGAGTCCTGCAGTGAGAACAGAACCTGACTTCCAACACACACAGTATAAATGTTAATATCGGTCATGTTCACACACATCAACAAATGTAGTGGACCTCAGATAGCAACATACTGAAAGGTCACATTGGGCATGCTCACACACTTGAATAAATGAGACAAATGTCAGGCAACAAAACACGGAATGGCTGAACTGGGCATGCTCACACACTTAGGCCATGTCTGAGTACAGCAGTGGGCCACGCATATCTGGCAGTTGCATGTGTTAACCCAGGAACCTGTCACTATACAGCAATCCCCCCTGTGTACACAGTTACATGACAACAGACACAGCTATAATATAGTGGAACCCTGTCATAATCAAATACGTTCTGCAGATACCGAAGTTGTTCATAGAAACTGGTAAAGCAAATATGATAAAGACCTGCAAACAGTATCAGCAATAAACATTGTGCATCTTGAACATTAGCATAGGTTCAGAGGTTGATAATAGGCTATCTGCCCTATGGCATGTACAAGCCTAGCCAGAGTGTGTTTGGCATTTGCAACCCTGTCAGATTACTACACTGTGTATGTGAATAGTAGATCACACAAGATAGTCCATGTACGTTTAGGCTAGTGTGCCTCTGTCTAGCAGGGACACAGAAGATATCCCAGGGGTAAACATACGATCACACATACAGTCATCAAGATGTCTCCTGTAAGTGGTCAATGGGTGGCCCTGCCTATGTGAAACTGGGATTACATTTTGGAGTGAGTGGAGTCTCTGGGATAAGAATCTGTCCCTCCACAATGTCCTATTAACATCTGTGCTGAGGTATATGTCCCTGGAGAGTGTAGCTCCAAAGGAGTCGGATATCCTGAGGTGGAGCATGTCCAGTAATTCTGGGTTGGGTATACCTGTAAACAACAGGCACACATCATATCTGAGTAGGTGGAAAGCGACTGAGTAGAGCTGGAGTTACTGCATCCGAACTGTGCAGGGCATCTGTGTGAGTCCCTAGATCTGCTTGGTGAGGAACTTCTGTGGCCAGTACAGTTGTTGCAGGTGTCGGGTAAGGTACAACCCAAATGTGGCATTGTAACCAAGCATGGATGTGATGAGTATATGGGCACAATGACCTCAATCGATCTAGATGTGAAACCATATGGGATAAGGTGGCCCACATAGAAGGTGTGTCCAACCAGTTTGGCAACGTGAATGTCAAAGGCGACAGTACGAACAAGTCATGTCCCCAAACCCCTAACAACTCCTACCGTGTGTAATGGAGTACTAACTATGTGGTAATGTGTGGGCATGTTGTTATTCCCAAAGGGGATGACTATGAAACTAATGGCATTTAGCTGTAGGCCATGGCTCAGGCACCAGTCATCCATCTCTGTGAGACCCTGTTTGAGTATGCATGTGGCAGCTGGAGAGTTGATCATGGCACCCAGTTTGCAGTCAAGTGCAAACATGTTCAGCCATATTCCCCCTGTGGTAGCCTGTACGTCAGACAAACATATACTGAACAAGAGAGGTCCCAAGACCGAGCCATGTGGGATGCCATGTGTAACTGGTGTATAGTCAAACAAGGCACCTGCAATTCTGACCATGTGGGTGCTATCCCTGATCCAGGTATCAATCCATCATGTGAGATATGTGTCCATATCGACACTGGTGAGCCTATGCATAATGGCCCTGTGGTTTATTGTGTTGAAGGGTTTTGCAAGGTTGAGGTAGGCTGTGTGGACAGCCGTCCCTATGTCGATGGACCTGTTAGCTGTTTAAAGAATACAAACAGGTTCAAGAGGCAAGATCTGCCCACAACAATGCTGAAATGTGTAGGACACCGTGTCTGTAGGTTCCCGATGTCTATGTGTATGAGTCCTATGACAATACGCTCCATAGCTTTGCAGAACAGGCTAGTTAGGCTTATAGGGCAATATTGTATGTGGTCCATTGTGGCACCAACTCTGTGGAGTGGAACCACTGTCGCTGTACGCCATTCCTTGGGTACATATCCTGTGGTAACTCTGATATTGAACAGTGATGTAATGTGAGGGTTATGTCTGTCATGATGCTCGTGTAAGATGCAGGCTGGGACACTGTCTGGTCACATTGATACTGTGATATATGCTTTGGGGAGGGCAGCACTCACCTGTTACTGTGTGATGTCAGGGAGGTTATACTCTGTTGGGATGGATAGTTGCTCCTTAGGGGGGATGGGTGGGAGACATCTGCACTGAACCTGTTTGCCAGGATGTTGGCAATGCCAGTGGGTTCAGGGTAGGTTTAGTCAGTATGCAATAACTCACAGCATATCAGTCAGTGTCCACTCAGGTTCCTGACATAACTGAAGAAGGCCGTGTGATAGTCCTATGTGTCTGCTGCAATTGTCCGGTAGAAGCGGCCCTTAGAAAAGTTTATGAGTGATCGTAGCTGCCTGCTAGTACAGATCACAGATGCCTTCCCAGTCTGGGATTGTGCTCTATCATGTAGTAGCTTCCTCCTGATGTTGTACAGCTTATTAATGGCTGGGGTCTACCAGACAGGTCCCCTGCCATTGGAGTAGTGAGTCCTGTTGTTATTTGGGATAGCACAATCCATGCAGTCCACTAGGTGTCCATAGAATGTGTATGTAAAGGATGCAGCAGTGTGAGCCGTATTTGCAACTGTCTCAGGGTCTCTGAAGGATACCACCTTGCTTCAGTGAAGTGAGACGTTGGCTCATGAGAAAGTTCACCAAGATTACCCAGGATGGGTGTGTGGAGGGTATATGTATGTCCAGTGAGATACATGTATGTTCTGACCTTACCAATGAGGGGTATATCGCTGGTGTGGAACATACAGTCCCCATGTTGGTGATGATCAGGTCCAATATGTATTCCCCCTTGTGGCTGTGCTGACTGGTTGTGCCATAGCATATGAGTCTACAAATTGTAGCGACTGTTGGGTGAGGGTGTCGGGGCTTGAGTAGTATCCCCAGTCAATATTTGTGTATATGAAGTCACACAATATAATGGTGTTTGTGGAGACCTTCATATTCTCCATAGTTCCCACGAAAGCCGAGTGTAGTTCCTGAGTTTGGGAGTGTGTTCTGTAGCAGGCAACAAACTGAAAGGCAGTATTGCACAATGGTAGTTGTATATGTATGGTCTGTGATTCTTTGTGCAGTGCTACTAACCCGGAGGTGTGTGTGTGTATCTGTGATGTATATGGATACTCCCCCGAGTTGTGTTGTCTGTTCCAAGTCTTGTTGTCAGACAGCATGGTATGAAACATAACCTGGTAGTGCTGGTGTGCATAAGCAAGCCTGAACCAGGCATCTGTTAGTGCACAGATATCGCTATCCTCCATACTGAGGAGAGTCCTGAGTGGCCACAATATGAGGTTAACACATCTGTTGTTGAGCAGCATTACCCTTAAATTCATTTAACCCGTAATGTCTATGGAGGTGGGTTTGTCTTCTGAGTCCTGCTTAAAAAAGGCACTATGGTGGTAGCAAGAGCCTTAGCCAGCATTCCAAAGTCCAAGGGTGACAGGTGCAAGCTGTCCATAGCGAAGCTACATGGCATGTTGAGCATGTCACCATAGGCTGACAGACACTGTATCTGCTATGAATTAAACAAATTTGTTAGGCAACTGTTAAATGTGATATGTGTGTCCATATACTGTGACATCATAATTGGTGGGTGTAAGATTGCTAGACAAGGTCAGGGTCATACTGGCCTGGGCTACATGATCAGAGTGTTCCTCCATGTATCATGTCATGTGGTCCAGGGAGTAACGTCTGAGGTTATACACACCAGCATGGACAATGATGGTGCCAGTCCTGTACTTGGTTTGGAGTGACCTGACTGCCTGTGTTATGCGGCAGATCCTGGCACCCAACAGACAGCCCAAAGTGACTATTCCCTTGTTAGAGCTGGTGAGTGGTACGTCAGTGTGTCTGACAATAAGTGTCACCTATTACAAGTGTATTAGGTGTGTTGTTTAGCCCAAAGGGCAGTGACTGTGTGGCACACTGACATTGTGAACTATGTGATATGTGGGTATTGTAGTGGGGTAGCAGGTGTGTGTGTGTCTGCTTTGGAGGTCTCTGCTGCTTAGGCAGTGTACATTTACAGCATCCGAGTGTGTCTATGTGTGATAATGTGGTTTGAGTGCTGTTGCTAGAGGATATGTGAGACTGATATGTGGTGTGTGTAGTTACCTTCACCACCTGATAGCTTGTGCCAGTCATGGGTCGAGAGAGTTCAGCACCCTGTATGTCTGTATAGGTGCATCTCACACATATATCTGAGTTTGTTGGGAGGAGGAGAGGGTTGTCTGTGTACATGAGGCAGATGTGACATTGTGTCAATATCAGAATATTCACCAGCTGGACTGGAGAATACACACAAAACTGACCCCTGGACATGCCAGGATATTATCATGACATACTCTGTAGCTTGATCACAAAGGATCAGTAGGGTGTTAAGCATGTAAAAGAGTATAACAGGGATTAGTGCTCATGTTCGTTGGTGTTTTGTAAAGAGTAGCTGAGAAGGAGTCCAGACTGAATCATGACACCTCCTTCAGCTATGTCATAAATAGCAATGTACACCCATATATGTCCTGAGTCAGGGCCAACTGTACCTGAGTGACAATGCCGACATCATGACAGACAGGCCCATATGTACATACCCACTTCCCACTGACAATAGTCCATATCATCATACCAGGAGATATCACATGTAGAATGGATGAGCAGCTACCCCCACTGCCAAAAGCATGGCAGCAAGTGGAATACATTGATTCCCAATATGTGTCATGCACAAACTACAGAACAAACAGATCCTGCACCTGAACAGTCAGCTGAACCTCACCCCCTACACAGGATGTTGAACCATTGAATGTGTCACAGCTACATATGGCACTCCCCACAAGTGTTGGTGCACAACACATCATGGGAAGTAAAGTCCAGTACGCCTATGAAGTCTGATTTGCAAGGTCATGGAGTCCATCATGGTTGCAGTCATAAACAGAGCTATTGGAAGCTGACATACACACAACCCTACCAGCTGTGTTATGTTCATGTGTGGATCATGGTTCCCAAACATGCTAGACTGCTTGTAAGGCAGTCACCCAGGACATACATCAATGAACACATCTACACATGTGTCACATAGACTTTGAATAGCCCTTTATCAACATCCCAGACACATGCAGTATCCACAAAACCAATAAGCTGTGCATAAATATGAGTTGACATATGACGGAATGTCAGTGTGTCCACAGATAGATCATACAAGGTAAGGATTCTGAGGTCTTCTTCAAGCTGTTGACACCTGCTGACCCACATGGACCATTCCTGGAATGGCATAAAACAAAGTGTACACACATCACCATGTCCAGTCTGATGATGTCACCATCCTATAAATACAGCAGGAGAATGGAATCCAGCCTGTAAAGCAAATAGCATGCAGTGTTAATGCGTCTCTTTCTAGTGTCATAACATAGTTAGGTAGGGGTTTGAATCCTGCAAACAGTGAGTGTGTGGGTGTCTATATGCAATTGTCTTTGAAAGGAGTGCCCTTTTTGGAGACTGGGAAAACACACTAAAATAGTTACATTCCTCTTTGGAAAGACTGATGATGTCACCATCCTACAAATACAGCCGGAGAAGGGAAACCAACCAGCAAAGCAAATAGCGAGCTGTGTTAATGCATTTCTCTCTAGTATCAGAAAATAGGTAGATAGGGGTTTGAATCCTGCAAACAGTGAGTGTGTGTGTGGGGGGGTGTGTATGTGTGCAATTTCCTTTGAGAGATGTCCCCTTTTGGAGACTGGGAAAACTCACTAAAAGAGGTACATTCCTCTTTGGAAAGTCTGATGATGTCACCATCCTAAAAATACAGCCAGAGAAGAGAAACCACCCAGTAAAGCAGATAGCATGCCATGTTAATGCATTGCGCTCTAGTATCATAACATAGCTAGGTAGGGGGTTGAATCCTGCAAATGCTGACTGTGTGTGTGTCACTGTTGGTCAATGCAGTGTGGGTTTTGCTTTTAGTATGGTATGACATAGTATGATTACAACAGTAAGTGCATTGCACACATCTTGTATCTGCATGGCAAATATATATGTGTACATGTCCCCTCAATCAGTACATAGGTGTGAAGCCTGCATACTACATGAATACATTTGTTTCCATTGACAGGTTGTGCTGCTGCTTCTCAGATCGTAGGTCATATATGTATGTATGTGACAAGGCCGTCCACTGTCGTGTTCTGTGGCCAAGGTCATCTATGGCACACACACACCTATGATAGTTACTTAAGAGTAGCGTGAGTGAGGGTCTATGCCTGGGGTATGTGTCAGACATGGTCATACACAACAAAGACTGCCAAGAATGGACAGTCTTTATAGGTGTACAACTGCCTTGTGGATATGCATTCAGGCCTCTAATGTCTTATGTGATACACCTTGGGACTCCACAATACCTATGGATATGTGGATATCAGGGGACACATGACATAACATGAGGCTGTATGTACACATTGTTACCCAACATACATGTCGAGGGCTACCACCTGTGTGGTACTGACAGGATAGTATGTATAGTACATGAGGATGACTGTGCCATAGTCGGCTTACTGCTATACAGCATGTATCAGACAACAGGTATCTGTCTGTATGATACCCTTCTGTAGGATATGCATCCCATCCAGGGAATGCATTGTAGGTCAATGCATGCATTTCCAGATTTGGATGGACACATCCCTAGTGTGCTTGCATATACCTAAGGGGGCTATATGCCAAACAGGTGTGGTCACAGGAATGGGTGGCAGTCATTACCACTGGTTAGTGTTATAGTGTAGCACCAGAAGGATCCAATTGTTACTGAGTTCCCTACTACTGTGTGCATTTGTCAGGACATCATCCAATGATTGCTTATAGTCATGCTGTTGAGGTTGTGTATACTACCAGACCGCAAATCATTGACAGATATTAACGGTATCACCCACAGCATAGTGTCAACCCATGTCATACACACATCTACCCATGTTGTGCATAACTGTAGTAGAATGCATACTGGCCATTGAAAGACACTATGAGATGTTAACAATGTGTACGACAGGGTATGCCACATGTCCCATGTGTCCACTATGCACGTACATGCAGAGAGTGCGCACCCACCATGTTCACAGATGTACACTTGCTAATCTGTACTGCACACATCACACACATACTGTCCACTCACTAACACATGCTGGCAACACATTACACTTCAGCCAAGTGGCACATGAGTGGACAATACATACTCAGACCTAACAGTGGTGTAAACAATGCTACATTGACAATCAGAGCTTTGATGCATAATGTCTGCTCAGATATACCTACATGGATGTCTTTACACTTCCTTGTTGACAACTTGCTATTATTGCTACACTGCTATAGTGTCACCCTGTGCATCAGCACCATGTTAGCCTGTCCCTCCATCAATGATGCAGATGACAGGAGGTGACACAGGTATCATCATATGCACAGGGCATTTTGTTGTTTGCCAGAGCCTGACATTGACCCATCCAATCAACATGTCTGTGTGTGTGTGTGTGTGTGTGTGTATGTGTGTGTGTGTGTGTGTGTGTGTGTGTGTGTGTGTGTGTGTGTGTGTGTGTGTGTGTGTGTGTGGGACAACAGTACAGCATGGGCCAATGTTGATGTAATGTGTGTGTGTATGTGTGAGCCCTAGTTGTTTGGCTAATGTTTGTGTGTCTGCATGCACACCGCTCCACTATGTGGCTGCCTTATATGGTAGTTTGTGGGACAGCCACAGACTGTACCTGCTAGGCTGTACAGATCACTGTCTCTGGCCACAGACACAGTACCTGTGCCTGGCAGGGGTGTTAAGGACAGTATCGGGTATCAACCCTGACTGGGTACTGTCATCAGAGGCAGAGGTATGATGACTGGACCCATGTCCCTGCTGGGACTGGCCAGAGCCACGTGCATGTTGTCTACTGGGATGGTCAATGGACATGTACTGCCACTACGGGAGCGGCTGTGAACTGTGGGCCATTTGCAACCACTGCCAGCAGTTGCTGTTGCTGGCATGCATCCGCGTCCATGTCGCAACCGTCCCGCACGATCCTGGCTCATGGAAGACATGTTGTGGAGGGCATCTAATATCTCCCCCAATGTCTATTAACGACCTCGGTGTAAGTCCGTATGGCACTGGCAAGGTCGCGGATGCTGTCATTGATAGCGGTGTAATGTGCCCTCTGCGCCCTAAGTCCCTGTCTGGTGTACCATTCCATACGTGCCTGAGCCTGCATTACAGCCCGGAACATACTGGTCATCATAAGACCTGTGAGGGCACGCCTGCCAGGGGCAATATGACCAGTGGTGCTCCTCCGAGAACCCCTGGACATCCGCCTATGTGGTACCGTTCCACGTCTACGGCTATGGCTGCTGTGAGGGGATGCATGTGCCATGGGTATTACACTGTCCTGGTCAATGCCAACTGTATGCTGTCCCTCGCCTATGGCCATTGGTGGTGAGGGATGTATTGACAGTATGAGTGTGTGCATAGATGGGGTTGAACGCTGTGTACTGTCGGTTGGCAGACCAACGACAGACCCTGTGAAATCTTCCTGTGCCAAAATACATGTGTCATCATCACCACTATTCATGGCAGTGGCTTCAGGTTGCCTGCTACTTTCGCCAACTCCTAACTCAGCACCTGTGAGAGGAAGACAGGAAAAACACTTTACGGTCTGCACATGCACACATGCACACATGCACATATGAACACATGCACACATGCACACATGAACACTAATACACTCCTCATTACAGCACATACACACACATACCAGCAATCCAACACATACTCTATAGTGGGTGAAGGTGGGTGTCAGTATCACAAGGTAGACAGTCACCACACATGTGTCAGCATGCAGAATATGTGTTGCACAAGATCATACAGTGCAAGTGTAGACACCCCTATTAAATGGCAGTATACATTGCTTTGATGCACCTGTGTAGTTGTTCAGTGATTGGCTACACCCTGGAACACAATGTGTACATGGACACAACATTGCTGTGCAGGTATTATCAGCTCTGCAATTCCCTGTGCACAATCACTCACAAGTATACATGCCATGGCTGCATGCGTTGTCTGTGTGACACATAGATATCCATGTCTGAGTACAGTGTCTGTGTCCATGGCAGATAATAGTGGGCACGGATGTAACACATGCATGCTATGTACACACATGGGATGTGTGGTGCATGTTGACATGAAGGAATCCCAATGCTCGACATGGCCAGTGTACAGTGGTTATGGTGAGTGTGGGACATATTGCAGATATGTGGGTGCCAGACATGGCATGGCATGCTACACGACTGCAACATTAAACACCAGACATACCCAATGTGTGTCAAGTGACCTATACACCCACTAGCATTCCAGGACATATATGTGACACTTTGGATGGTGACTGCTGTGCATATTGTGTATACTGGCATATGTAAGCACACAGACAACATGTTATTCATATTGTGTATAGGTGCACATGTTTGCACACACACAACACTGAGGTGCAAAGCAATGACTACTATGAGTAGTACTGTGGTCACTGTAACTGGATGGGGTGTAGTACCCCGTGCCATCATCAACATGCATCTTGTGGTCATTCACAGCTACTAATGTGTGCAAGACAACTGCCTAGCATGCTGTACCTGAACTGCAGTGCTGTGGCTACGTTTACAATTACACAGCCACATTGTACATTGGTGTGTGAGGTGCCCAATAGGGAGCATTGCCTAACATAACTGTGTTATGTGTTGCAAGGTGTTGCACAGCCCCATGATAGGCCTCTACCCCTGAGGTACATCATGTGTGTGTGCATGACATGTGGGATACTGAAGTGTGACCTTACATCGGGTGTGTGGTAATGCCAAATGTAGCATGTTTTCATGTACTGCATATGATAAACGTGTTCTGTTGTGTACAGCTGTAGCAACTATGCATATCCAATGTGCAGTACAGTGTTGCCACAATTGTGTGTGCTGCACTGTGCATTGCATGTGATTGAGGCAGCTACTGACTTTACTGAGATGACTGATGTCTCACAGCAAACATGCACAGCATGCATTATGCGTAGGTGTGTTACGTGTACATGGCCTACACCTCACCTATGACATGCACATTTCATTACCATTATTAAAGTGTTAACACACTCACCAGCATGTATTGTCTGCCCTGCTGTCACACCAGAGGGACCTAGAAGAATATGACACAGTTTGTCAGTCGCCACAACTGTGGCATTGCTGCTGTGAGTGTGCTAAACGACAGTGGAACAACAGTCAACAGTCACAGGTGTATGGATACTATTCCAAATATCAGTATTGCACACGTTTGGCAGCACAACTGCTAAACACACAGTACACATCTCACATATGCATATTCTAACAATACAGGTAATGGTAGTCTACAGCTAGGCCATATTACCTGCACGCTCCATGTCATCCTGCTGGGTGGCTTCGGCCTCCATGATGACACATGTGTGATGCTGTTGCTGCTGTAGGCCAGGAGCCACCATGCTTAAGAGCAGCTCCTACACTCTGGTGAGTGGGGGGGGGGTGTATGGCTGCCCCACCAGCTGTGGCAAGCTGTTGCCTATGAATATCAGATGCATGCCGCCAGACATGTCTAATTAAATCACTGCAGTAATGGCGTACCTGCTCATATGTCCGGTTATGCATGCCTATGTCATTTACCCAGCGAACAAGGTCTTGCCACAGTACAGTACGGTCATGCTGGTGCTGGCTGGCCCTGGAAAAAAGCAGGTTATAGTGCTACACCAGGCTATTCAGCATTTCCTGCTCCTCCACAGCTGAATACAATGGATTACGTTGATGAGTCATAACCCTGGAAGACAATTAAACAATATGTGTGAGCATGTCATGTGGTACACTTAACATTATGAAGTACAGATATCACTTAACTGCCATATATAGCATCTATCTGTCTATCAGAGGATACACACATTCAATACCGCATATCAGTGCTCAGCCCACAACTGGCTGACAGTGCCTGCAACACTCCATATAACAAACCAGTATACACCAGTAGTCAGCACACTGTTTGGGATACAATGCACAATCTCACCCCGGGTGTATATATCAAGCTAATGCATGAAGAAATATGTCGTCCAATGCAATGAATGTCATGTACATTTACAGTATTACTGGTAAACCACTCTAGTCTTTGATGCCATACCCCTACCTAACATATGTGCATGGTTGTTCATATAGCCTGGCAAACTGCTGTAACAGGGTATACATGTTGCTAGGTACACACACATACCCTGTAACACACATGTGATTAGGGGCATGGTACAGGCATCATTAAACACACATCAGACATACATACAACACACAGATGTATGCCAACACAGATGAGCATTACCTGTGTACCTTATAGTACTGTGTGCCCCTACTTACAGATACCTATGCCTATGGTATATAATCTGTGACTACAGGAAACACACAAGACAGTGTTACCAGGGACTGTGAACATACACCATAATGTGCTGTTTAGGCCTACAGCTTCAGGTAGTACAGCAGTTCATATGTGAGCTAGAGTCACCAGCAGTACCACTTACTGAGCATACATGTATTGCTTCAGCCTACATTGGGTCACCACAGTTGTACACAAGGAACTACGTCACAACGTATGCCATCCTACTATGTCTGCATCCCAATAACTGACACATCTTTCTCCGGCCTTACACCTAGGACACAAACTACCATGACAGACACAACCTCACACTAAGCTATCATACCTTTACAAACCTTGCACACAGTCACTGTCACACTCATTCCACCTCACATAGCAGGTATTGCACTGAGTACATGTGTGTGTGCATTGTGTCATAGGTAGGTAATACGCTATTGGCCTTAGGGCCTAGAGCAGCCTAGCCATATGCCACCCTGGCCTTTGACACACATGTAATGTGAGTTCACTTGCTCCTGTCAACCGGATACACAGAGGTGACTCCCAGGGCATATTACCTATCTCCAAAACAATCATCAGTGGTATGTATGACATCTGCTAATGAGGAGCCTTGTTTGTTCATGCTGGGTGGTTTAGTCCAGAGTATGGCATATTTGTGGATAGGAACCTGTACCTCCAGCATGTGCTGTTTAGTGAGGTGACAAGGATTAGGGCCCTAGGTCATGTAGCCCGGAGGGATTGTGAGGTGTTGTCATGGTGGTTGGCTGACTGCTATGGGTGTGACATACCTCTGTATGTCCGGAAGTGGTAACCTCTGGATGGGCGGTATACAACGCACTCTAGCTTTGGTTTGTGAGTCAGTCTGCATAGAGCATGTGTTTGAGGGCAGTATTACTCTTTGTTAGGTATGTCTGTGGCCTTTCCACTTGCTGTAGTTGTCATGTGAGGTACATATCACATGGGGCATTGTGATGAGTAGAGGGGAACACCAACCTATATTTCCCTAGATGACACACCTTTTGTGATGACACGTACCACATAGACAGATTACATGACTACTGTGGCACTGTGATTATCAAAGGGGAGCCTACTGTCCACCTGTGTCCCGTGTACCCTTCTGACACCATCAGTGCTAGGCAGGCTACCACCTATGTGGCAGTTACTGCATAGGGTGTTTTGGAATGGGGTATGGCACTGCAGTATCAACACTGGTGTTCAGTCCATGCCTTGGACAACAGGCACCTGTTGCAGTACATATGACCCCATGTCTCCCTCTCTCTCACTCTCTCTCTCTCTCTCTCTCTCTCTCTATATATATATATATATATATATATATATATATATATATAAATATATACATATATACACATTTATCCATATCTATCCATATCTATCCATATCTATACATATCTATACATATCCATACATATCCATACATATCTATATATATATCTATATATATATCTACATATATCCATATATAGCCATATATATCTATATATATCTATATCTATCCATATATATCTATATATATCTATATTTATCCATGTATATCCATATATATCTAAATATATCCATATATATATATATATATATATATATATCTTTAGATATAGATATATATATATATATATATATATATACATGTATATAAACACATACATGTAAACATCCATTGCTGTACATATAGCTGCACATATAGGCACATATACTGCCCACCTTTCATGGTGGGGATGTCAATTATGCAACAGTTGTGAGACATACAGCTATGCAATACTATTGCACAATGTTGTTCAGAATGCATTCTGCTGCCCTCAGGCCATATAGCTGTTGCAGGCCTCACTGCCTGTAGCTCAGTCCCACAGCATTTAACACCACATGACATATACCGGCACTGCTTGCTTTCTGCAATGCCACACACTACAACCTACATACATATGTGCACATAGCAGCCTTCAACAACATACATATGTCCAGCCTTCACTAACAGTTGCAGTATGTCCCTTGCACTATGCAAATGTGCATGTACATATAGATACGGACTGCTGCCACATATGGATGATTCACAGTATGTAGAGTACCCTTCAAAGACATCTTTCGGGTGCCAGCAAATACATATCTGTTACATACCTCCTTTGTATTCCTCACCTCCGTCTGTTGTAGGTGTTGTTTTTTTTTTTTTTTTTGGTTTTGTTTCCTCCGTGTGTTGCTGTTTGTTTTCAGCGTCTGTCTCCTTCTGCCTGTTTGTGTCTGTCTGTCTCACTCATGCCCTCTCTCTCTCTCCCAGTTGTTGCAATGGTATTATTGCATGTGTGGACAGCAGTTACAGGCTGCTTTTCTAGGTATCTGCACATGTGCATGTGATGGCCTTTGCACCAATTGGTGCCCACCATTTAGTGATAGCATGCAGCCTGCTGTGTGGTAATTGCAGTTCTCACTGTGATTTCAGGACACTGCTATAAAATGATAGGTTAGGTAGGCGTAGCCCTTTCAGTTTTGCAAGGTGGGGACCATGCTTGTTTGCTGTGGACACTGTCGTCTCAGTCAGAAGGTTGGTATATGTCTCATATCTGAAGCTGGGTTGTAGCCAGTGAAATGCATGTTGTACTGAAACCTGACTGTTGCTTCTTTCAGTACACTCTTCTCAGTGTGTAGGTTTACTCACACCTCCTAATGCTAACACTGGATACATGGGAGCATGTACTTTCTTTTCAAATTAGAGAATTAACTGGCATACAACAGTAGTTATTGCAATGTATTCCTATGGCTTTCCTATTTTCCCTTTACATTCACTCATTGTAATGCATCTTATATGTCTTTCAGCACCAAGTTATTGCATATCTGCTGTGGCTTAGTGGTACATCATGCAAATTGTGGAGCCCAAGGTGTGGGGTTTGAGACTGACAAGGGTATTTTATTTTGTTGCTGAGCAGTACAAGGACCCTGTCATACAGAGTGACTAAGGCACTTTTAAGCAGTTGTAAGCAGGTTTGCGCGATGCTTAGCTTAGCTTATTTTATGTTAGCAATACTAAGCTAAGCTTGGCGTAGCTTATCATATCTTAGCAATGCTAAGCTAAGTGCACACATGTGCACACTGGTGCAAACCTGCTTACTACTGTTTACAAGTGCTCACTCCCGCTAACCCCTGCGGTCATTTCTTTGACAGAAAAGTAAATGGGAAGATAGGAATGTGGTGATAAAGGGTGCACAAAGAGGGGAAGACAGTAGGGAAACCAGCTCGGGATGTACAGGATGGGTGTGGAGAAGGTCCATAGCTGCCCATTTCTTTACCAGCAACAGCTGTGCATATGCAATACACTAGGAGGGATATTTGAAACCTTCCACCGCTGAGAGAGGGGTGAGGACAACTAAGTATGTTTATTACCAATTATGAATATCAGGCACATGCACTGTTTGTAAACTGCTATACTGTCATTATTACGTTACTCACTTCTGAACAGTTTGTGATTTGTTTGTGTTGACATTAGCACAGTCTGCTCAGGACAACTGGACATATTTCACTACTGTGTATGCCTACCTACACCCTTGGTTGTGCCTGACTACAGGGGTATATAGTACCTTTAGGTAGGGGTGCAGAACTGCACAGCACATTATTTATTATTGTGTGATGTTTATCTTGCTGAACATGCAGAGTTGCTGTGTACCTGTAAGTCTATAAAGGCTAGTAATCTGTCTGAGTAGCTCCCACCTGTGGACATATCCAGATGGTAGACAGAGGTTAGCCTAGTATTCATTGACTGTGCACCACACCAGTCTTTTCAGCACCTGAACAATGGCATTGTCAAAGGTGGTTGCTAGCAGTACATGGCTACATCCTTTGATATTTCTGTGTTGTACTCCTACATAAGGGCATGCTTGTGGAATTCATTCTACAGCTATTCACGGAGTGTGTAACAGCAGACAGGCTGATATGCCTGTGTGTTTCTGACTCTTCCAGGCCTCAGATACTCTCAGGTATATATTTGAACAGCCTCAGGGAAAGGTACATATCAGTGGGATACACCTGTGATATATTTCAGATATTTTGCAGTTGTGACTTTGGGGGGATTCTGAGCATATGTATTACTACACCTTTTCTGATGTGCAAGCAGTTCTACTCTCACTTATTGACATTTATCATTAAGTGGGATTCCCCACCTTTCTGCCTACTGCTACTACATTTCACAGAGAGTCTGAGGGGCACAGCTAACATTTGTTTGCAAATCAGGGACATCCCTGTAAACCAGTCACAGTTGGGAGGTCTGGCATCTGACCTATTCAAATATGCCAGTGTTTATCCTGCTCTGATACTGTGTGGGGTTTGTAAGGTGCTACTGTAACATTATTCCCTACTAGCATGGCTGGTTCTCTTTTCACAGTCATGTCATGCAATTCCACAACACTTGCTGGTTAAGGGCCACAGAACATGATTTGTGTTATGCCATTCCTATTCTCCCTTTACATTCAGTCATTGTAATGTATGATATATTTCTTTCAGCACCAAGATATTGTATATCTGCTGTGGTGTAGTGCTACTTCATGCAGACTGGTAAGCCCAAGGTCTGGGGTTCGAGACTGACCGGTGTATTTTATTTTGCTGCTGAGCAATACAAGGGCCCTGTCATACAGAGTGACTAAGGCACTTTTAAGTAGTTGTAAGTGGGTTTGCGCAATGCTTAGCGATGCTTAGCTAAGCGCACACATGCACACACTTGCTTAAACCTGCTTACTACTGCTTAAAAGTGCTTACTCCCACTTACCCCGTGCTAATTTATTTGAAAGAAAAGAAAATGGGGAGATAGGAAATTGGTGAAAAAGGGGGCACAAAAAGGGAAAGACAGTAGGGAAACCAGCTGGGATGTGCAGGAAGGGTGTAGGGAAGGCCCATAGCTGCCCATTTCTTTACCAGCAACAGCTGTGCATATGTTCATAATCTGGTGTGAAATTTGCAACCTTCCACCCCTGAGAGAGGGGTGAGGACAACAGAGTATGTTGTACTGCCAATTATAATTATCAGTTTACATGTCCGGCGGACATGTGTGCAAAATGGGCAGCTATGTATGGGGTGTAATTTTTTTGTGGGAACAGATTGCCCTTTTTTTTAATTTTTTTTTTCAGGTGAGACTGGAATGTGAGGTAGGGGATGTAGGTATTTGGGGAGGTAGGTTAGGGAGGTAAACAGACAAGACAAACAAGACGCATACAGGGACAGAATTTGACACATGGGGTGGGTGAACACAACTGACGGGGAAGGTTGTTTTGAAATCGCAAGCCCATGAGCCCACAGATGGTAACAGTGGAACTGAGATCCCCACCCATGGGCAGTCACCACTGCACCTTCACAGCCCCGAGAGTGGCTGTGCTGGAGCTGAGTAGGATGGGCAGGCTCACCCGAGCGATGCGCCACTCTCGCCTCAAGCTGGCGTAGGGGATCAGCGACTGTACGCTGGATCTCCCTATGCACCACAGCCCGGACCCTTCGAAGGGTGACAGGTGGCCCTTCTCCACCCACACTTGCATGGGGGGATGAGCCCCATCCCCTGCAGTGCTTCCATCTGAAGGTGGCACAGGACCAATGGAGGAGGGGAGCCTGGGCTGGGCACCAGACCTGCTGGTGCCAGGTGCACTCGCCGGCTGAATTGGGACAGGTGGGTCCTTTGGGACCGGCCTTCCCATACGTTCTGTGATTAGGTGTGGTTAATTACAACATAAGCAAAAGGGCATTCCAGATTAGTTGTAACAGCATGCAATAATATTCCCATTAACCCAACACACTAAGGGTATAACAGTTGAACAGCAAGCATAACTCATGCATATTTTGAACCACAGTGGTTATTCCAACAGCATGCAGGGATGTTTGGTAGCAACAGGCCACCATGATTGTGGTGTTTAAACAGGGCACATGCATCAACGTGAATGCAAATATTTATAGAACAGTAGGACATATGTCCCAATAAATATTTAAGATTACACATACCCATTGAGGTGTGGAATTGCATGGTTTATGCACATATAGTAGGGTGTAGAAAAAACCTTGGTTAACATCTTTTAATGACCTTTTCATCTACACTACATTCCTAGTGACTGCAAGTGTATAACCCCTACATGTATAATTACACTTGCCACCATACATTAGGTTGTGTAATGGGTTTGGCTAGTTCAATATATGCCTGACCTATATCTGACATACTAATTGTCCAGGATGCAGATGTTACTGCTACATATTTCTTGATTGCATTTATATTTCTTTATCTACATATCTGGGATGTTTTCACATGACATTTTCACTTTGATTTATACAGAACCATGCATTTCTTGACACACTCTCACATTTTTGGTGAAAAGATAACATGCTACATGTGTGCCAGATTTACTTATTCATGCTAGCCAGTAACTGACTGTTGTGGACTGTATATATGTTTCACAGCTACTGGCACTTCCATCACCCACTTTATATGGGACTGCACAACTCTGGGTTGCCAGCACCTTTTCAAACAGTACTGTTTGTATAATGCAAGGGTACAACAACATTTCAGGCTCTGTGACACAGACACACTCTGGGTTTTAGACCTTTATTAATGACATTACGCACTTTTCCACAGGCTCACGCCTTCATTTGTTTTAATGGTGTATATGGCAGACATGTTCAAGACATATTATACCTTTATTAATAGGTTAGAACAATCTTTTCTCAGGTTCACTCAGTTATGTTATATGACAGTGCCTGCAGAGATATTATTCCAGACATATGTTACCTTTCCTAATGGGTTACTACACTCTTTTTCTGCCTCTCTGACATTTTTATCTGACAGTACATGCAGAGGACTTATTCAGGCAATTTTATGGCTTTTTATTGGACTACAACACTTTCTTTCATGCTCTCTCCCATATTTTATATAACAATACATGCAGAATAATCACTAACCTGCCTGGTGGCACAGCCTTAGCAGCCTATCAGCATAGGCTTGCTGATTAATAGCACGGTCACCCGCAGCTGTAAAGTAAATGAGGGGTTATTGAGACATACCTATCCATTATACATACTCCATTATCAATTTTTACATACTGCAGTCCATGGCTACATACTCAGTTGTGGGGCATCCCGCATCCCACAGGCCTCATGTATCCACTGGTTAAGCCAGTCCTGCTTTCGTCTCTTCAGGTTTGCATGGTGGTGACAGACCTGCTCACCAGTCTGAAGAATGCCTGTGGCACTGGTGAGGTCATGAGCTAACTGGTTCCAAGCCTCTGCCTTGTACTCTGTTCCCTTGGAACTGGCCCTGCAGGAGTCTTGACTCGTGATGGTGGACAAGGAGCCAAACCGTGTATTTGGACTCTTCGATGCCCCAACATTGCGCTCGGAAGTGTGAACCCTCTCCTGCACCTGCCATTCTGACTGCAAATGTGAGCTACAATCAGTTATGGTGAGTATTCCTGCCTATGGGGCTTAAATATGCCACATTTCCCGCACTTTTTTGTGATTGGCCATTTTTGAGAATTCTAAGCTGACTGCAGACCTGCTTAGTTATGGTTAATCTACCATTTCTAAGTATATGTATGCTAATAGTGGCTGTTGCTCCTAAGCTGTCATGGCTTAGTGGTTCTGTACTTTGATTATGATGCACAGGGTCCTGGGTTCGAACCTTGTCATTCTTTTATTTTAATACTGTCTAGAAAGGCTAGGGGGTGTGGCTGCATTTAAGCAACTTAGCTCTGCGTTGCTCCCCGGTGCCCTACAGTGCCCTGGTTGGCATGGTGCGCACGTCCGCGCAAACACATTGCGCTGGGTAAAGCGCTTTTAAACTTTGGGCAACTCTATTGCGCTGGGTAAAGCGCTATTAAACTATGGGCCACTCTGTTTAGCTAGGGAAAGTGGTATTAAACTATGGGCACCTCTGTTTAGTTGGGTAAAGCACTGCTTAATGGCAGGCTATTATATATCTGGATCCTTTAAAAATATATATTTTGTTCACTGATACATTGGCCATTTCACTGCTTTTAATAATATTTGAATCATATATGTCTGGTATTATTTCAAATACTGATTTAAAACATAAATAAGAAGGGGAGTGGTGGGACTCGAACCATGAACACCTCCTCTTTGTGCATACGCTCTACCATTACACTATTGCAATTTGGTGTGAGTTGCATAAACATTCTTTCTTATGCTCTTCCATGTCGGAATTTCTAACTATAGCTAAGCAATGGGCACACCCGTGCACACACGTGCAAATATGGGCAGCTATATTGTGGATTTCAAAAAAAAATTAATATTTTACTTTTTATAACTGTGATGGTGGTTTACAGTGTCAGGGAGTGTGGTGTTGGGTGCAAGTATATTTGAGCGAACTCTCTCTTGTGTGTTGATATTTTGCTTTTGCTACACTTGCAGGGGCGTGGACATTTAGACTGCTCGGCAGTCGGACATGCCCAATGCTTTCATACTCGGTCCGTGTAAGAGTTATGGTTGAGTCAGCATGCCCTCATAAATATTCATGGCACGCTGATGTCATACCGTTCAACTGCAGCCTCCGAGTAAGACTTATTAAGTCTTACATGGAGGATTTGTGAATCCGGGGGTCAGTCATACTGGGAACTAAGGTCGGGTGGCACGATGCCAGGATAATCCTATGGGCTAGGCTTGTAAAGGCTCCAGGTCCATTAGCCTAGTACACAGGTTCCTTTTAGATGACCAAAGCCGGATTCTATTGAATGTGCCTTCGTCAAACTTAAAACATCAAAAAGGCAAAATAGCAACATGGCTTTTAAGTGAATTCTTTCCCAGAGAAAGAATTCGCTTGGCCTCTTCCATTACTTTGTCATTTTTGGCATTGTAGTGCGATCTCGGAGTTGGTATATTTAAGTAGGGGGGTATGTATTCTTTCAATTTATTTTCTTTTTTTTTTTTTTTGGAACAGCGAAATCGCTGTTCTGAGCTTTCGAGATTGTAAGCTTTCACTTACATGGGGTCGATTATTCATCATTCGCTTTTTTAAGCATTTGATGTATAATATAGACCCTAGTACACACCTATGAACCTATAGTCCCGACCATATGAATTTCAAGTTTCTAAAATCTTGATCATGTGATAGGGATCTAATTTAATACATTCAGGAAGGTGAATCAAAGAACTCTTGCACGATTGCATGGTCCTAAAATTGTGTGCAGTAGGCCTATGATTTGAAAACAGCCCAAAAGCAAACTTAATCCACCACTGGCCAGATGCATTTTCTTTGAATGTGAGTTTTAATGCAGTTTCAATGAATGTGAGTTTCAAGGGCAGACATGTTTTAATGCTAAGTCTGTTTTCGTTGTGAGACTGTATTGCTTTGTTTATCAAATGTCTATCAGTATTTGTGCTATAAAATTTGAAATAAAAGTTTAAAATTAAATCCAAATATCTGTAATCATTGTAGTAGTAAAGCAGAAAACACTATGCACACTTAGAGGTTTGAACAGTGTTTATGGTGATGGGGAGAAATAACCAAGTAATGGGACACTGGAATGGCTGTGGGGGGGTGTATGGAGGGGAGGAGTGGTTGTGTATGGAGGCGTGATACACTACCCTGCCTAGGGTCCCATTTGATCATGATCTAGCTCTGTATCTAGCTGTTCTAGTCTCACACTTTGAAACTAAGAAAGTTAGAAAAAAAATATGTCATTAAGCAGGACTGGCCATACCAGTTCACTGTTGGAAGTAATGAAATATTGAACAAAAAATTATTCTTTAAAACATTTCTATTAAAAGACATAATAAATAAATTTCATCCTTTCCATAAATACTTTGATGTAGTTGCAAATTCATAACTGGCCCCATTTTGGGGCATAGAGGGATGGAGCCTTTACTATGACCCACATGACCTGAAACTGATTAGCTTCTCAGGTGCTGGAGGGCCCTGACTGGGAGGTAGGTGTGGGAATTACCTGCTTTGCTTGCTCACCCTCTCCAGGTAGGAGGGATAGGTTTCTGCTTGTGGTAAGGATTGCTTTTCAGTGATATAAATGTGGCATAATTGTGGAACAGATTACCAGTTAAAAAAATGCCACATCTGAGGGGGGTTGAAGCTAGCCAATGTCTTGTGTGGTAATAAACATATCACAAGCTCTGCCTGGTTAGGGCATACCAAAAAGCATCATCCCTGGCTTTCAGGCCCAGTATATGTAACACTGCAGACCATTCTGCTTCACTTCTACTGCTCAGCCTGACATAGGTTAAGATACAGCTGCAGGAGATATAGTATTACTGGGACAATTAAGGATAAGTCATACAGCCGGCTAGCTGTTGGGCAGCTGGGGGCAGGCACATGGGGAGGATTCTTAACCATATTAATGCCCTCTGATTTAGGTAGGCAAGTATAAAATAGATTAGTGTCAACAATTACAATATAGTCATTGTTATATTATAAACTGACATCAACATTGTTCAGTTTATTGAGGATGTCCCAAGACTAAACCCATTATTATAAGCATTTCTTTCCCTTTGACTGTGGTTTTACTTGTTTTTATTTAATATGATGACTATTATTATGCTTAGAAAGGAGTTCAGTTTTAATGAATGGACATATTGATATGTCTCGGTAATAAAACATGCTCTGTGCTTATTGCATAATGAAATAATTACGAAACAACCTCAAATGTTACTTTACCAAAGTCAATGTTAATAAACCAAGTATTGCACTAGAGTACATCAAAAGTGTTTTCTTTTTGTTTTTTTTTTTTTTTTTGTGGGAATGAATAAAAATGAAATACCAAATGGTAGTCTGGCAATGAAGAGTAGTGCATTTTCTGCAGTTTGCATCCTTGAACAAAAACATATTACATGTGGTCAATATGCAGGCAGTCAGCCTATAATCAATGCAATTCAATATACAGTTTCCCTTCACTTTTAGCTGCAAGATCATGACAAAATACTTAGAAGATATAATATGTTGGATTGGTCTCTCTCACTCTCTGTCTCTCTCTCTCTCTAGTTCTGTGCTATGGGAATTTAGTGACTCAGCACTGCCAGATTTCTGTATATATATTTAAAGGAGTATAGGAAAATATTACATGTAATTAAAAATAAAAATATTTATTTACAAAACGTATTTCTTAGATAAATTCTTTATCTATTCACTCCTTAGTGCCCGACTGTTAAAGGTGCTTTTAGTTTCTATAAAGAAGGCTGTCAGACAGATCTTTTATATACTGCTGTTTACTGCAACATGCATTTTTAATTCTGAAAATACATGCTTAATTATGGCTGTGTCTGTCAATTCTAAAGCAGCATGGTATATGGAGTGTTTTATTACTGTTGTTGATGTGAAAAGCATGAAAGTTTATTCTGATCATCGTATAATCAATATTTTATTGTGCAATGTTACCATTTACTGTTAAGCAACCTTAAACTTTCACATTATATAATACCACTCTTTTTTTTGGTACTGGATGCGTTTATTGATATTGTTGTGTTTGTTTCACTAATAATGAATACTTGTAAATGCGCAAGTACTCTACTAAACAAACTTACGTGTGTATTGATTGCTTATTGTACTGGAAAAGTCATTCAGTAAAAAGTTGCCTCTAATGATTTTTGAAAAATCACATCATCATCATCAGCAACTCCTTCTTCTACATGAGGTTGGGGTGTCTTGTCAACTGTCACCATCTCTCTGTACTCTGTATTCAATGCCACTAACCTACCTTTTTTGACACTCATGCCAGACTGTCACGTCTTCTTTCACACAATATATCACATTTTTACTGAATTCCCTAGTTTCCTCTTGCCTTCTTCTTGTCTGTCCCAAATCTTCTTCACCAGATTGTCTTCTACTTTTCTGCAAATGTGACCGAGCCAGAATAATATGTTATCTTTGACATTTTCTTCAATTGGAGCTACTTTAGCTTTTACTCTGATGTCGTCTTCATCTTTCACATTGTGTGCATCCTACCACCCTTCTCAGGCACTTTATTTTATTTTTATTTAACATTTGTTTATGGGGAAAGTCTGACTTGGAGTGATCCAATTTTCAAAGGAGGCTCTGGAAGAAACACTCCAAACACATATCTTTGAAACGTTGGAGGAAACTGCAGCACCCAGAGAAAACCCACACGAATGCAGGCTCCACACATAAGTCACTCCAGATGAGAATCAGACCGGGGAACCTCTTGTTGTGAGGTGACAATGCTACCACTGCACCACTGTGCTGTCCAATTTCTAGGACCTTGAAAAACCACAGGACTGCCCAGGTCAACTTTCTTGGGACTATTTCATATGTTTTCTCCAAGCTTAGGAATTCCCAGTTGGACTCTTCCCTTATATCTAGCTTCTTCTCAATATACTGTCTCACTGTAAACAATGAGTCAGTTATGTTGCATCCTGATCTGAATCCAAACTGCTCATCTTCCATTTACCATCTTACTTTCTACTACTCGGTGCATTCACATATCAATCACCCTCTCCAGAACTTTCATGCAATGTGACAGGAGTTGGATACCTCTGTACTGCCAAGAGTTGTTTTTGAATACACTGGCACTAGCATGCTTATTCACCAGTCATCTGGGATATGCCTTTCTTTCCATGCATCTATGCGTAGCCTCAGGAGTTATTTCTCCCTCATCTCACCCAAAATCTTTATCATATCTGCTGCAACCTCACCGGAGCCTGCTGCTTTCCTTCACTTCATTTTCCTTAGTGATGTTCTTACTTCTATTGTGGACTCGTCCTCTTCTCTCATTGTAGGCTGTGTCTGCGGCAGCACAGCTTCTGTGGGGTTTTCTTCATTTAGAAGCTGCTAGAAGTACAACTTCCATCTGCTTTGGATGTCCTGTGGACTAGTGAGCAGGTTGTTGCTGGCATCCCTTATGAAGGGTGTCTATCTTCTTTATCTTTCTGTCTTTGCCTTGCAACCTGATATAGTTTTCTTGTGTCATCTACTGAGTCACTTTCCAGAAACTGGTACCTTGTTCTTCTCTATTGCAACTCATTTCTTAGCTTCTTTGTTAGCCACCCAATATTCCTTCCTAGTCTAGTCCAGCTTTTCTATCTCCCACTTTATCCTGCAATCCTTCTTTATTCCACCACCAGCTTTCCTTATGCACCATGTTTCCATATATGGCTTGTCTGCATATCTGTTCTGTAGTCTTCACACATCCTGTTTTGAGGTGCTGCCATTCTTCTTCAACTCCACCTATTCCTACTTCTTGAGGTGCTAGCTCCCTGAGTAATTCCTTAAACTGTTGTACTTTCTCTTCAGTCAAGTTCCAGGTCTTCAGCCTGGTCTCTGATGACCACAGAGCCTTCTCTGACCACTGATTGCAGCTGATTATGCCAACCAATGGGTTACGCTGTGGGCTAACTGTTGCACCAGGGATGACTTTCCAATCACTGATGTACCCCAGTGCACTTTCCTTACTAGAAGGAAGTCTACGTGAGTTGCGTGTTGACCACTTTTGTATGTGATCCTGTGACTTTCTCTCTTTCTGGACCATGTATTGGCTACTATCAAGCCATGCCAGACAGAAGTCTAGAATAGCCTCTTCTTCTTTATTTCTGTTGCCCCACCCATGTAGACCCCAGCAGTCCTCATATCTTGCTCTTCTGACCCAATATGTACATTCAGGTCATCCATTGTCAACACTGAATTATGTTGTCCTGTTTTATCTAATTGGGCCTGCAACTGCTTCCTGGATGCACTATTTTTCTCAGTATCACAACCTTGCTGTGGGTCATAGGTGGTGATTATGAACAGTGCCCTATCCTTACTCTGGAGTCTGATTCTCATGAGTCTGTCACTAATTCTGATTACATCCCTCACTATCTACTGAAGCCTCTCCCAAGCCAAGTGGTTTTGCTGCACTGCCCTTCCATCCTGACTCCTGGATACATAGGATATCCAGCCTCTTCCTTACCATCATGCAATCCACTTCCATGCTGCATCCTGACCGTGAACCTACATTGAGTAGAGCAATTCTTAGTTCATGTTTGGCAGGTTGATTGCTTTTATGTTCAGCTTTCACTCAGCAGATCTATCCCAGGTAATCCAAACTGGGCAACGGGACACTGGTTAGCCAGTAGCTTGTTGACCCAGGGCTGCTAGGCTTTATGCCAGGCACATCATCTGGCCAATAGAGGCACATACACTCTTCCCACTGTTAGTATGGATCTCTGGTGTAGGTCAAAGTAGGCAGGGCCCTCAACCAACTTATCACCGGCAAATATCCCTGCACATTTGGTGACATTAGTCAACAGGACTGAATCACCTAAAGTTATATTTTTATGCTATTGAATGGCTAGCCCTGCTACAGTGTGTAGTCTGTGATCCATGTTCTCCTGTCTTAAGGATACTGTGCATCCCAGTATATATGCCCAAATTGGTTGGTCCATACAACTCTTCTCTGTATAGGGCACCATCTAGAGTTTGTGATGCTGCCCACAGCTCCATTGTTGGGTAAGTTTGAAATGGAAACACTTGTTTTTAAGAGGTGGGAGGAACTCTGCAGAGACACAAAACATGCAGACTCCAAACAGCCATTAGCCAGAGGGCAGTATTAAATCTTGTGCATGGGGGACAAAGTCCTTAAGCATTATAGCAACTCTAACTTACCAATTATATGTTAAATTGTACATGTACAAATAATATATGTGCATGTAAAAATAAATCACAATTGTATTAATTAAAATTTTATAATTTGAAATAATACACTGAAAAACTAATGAGGAAATTAGAGGGAATTGGGACACTCTAGATTCTACCAAAAAACAGATCAGTACAAGTCAGTCTTTTCAAAGTTGTAGATTTTTAACCTTGTACACATAAACTGGACCCTTCGGTCCATGATTCCCGCCTCCCCACTCCTCCTGATTGGTTTGTTTTTTATTTATTTTTTATTCTTTAGCTGGCAGGATGGAAGGATTAATCTGACTAGAAAAGAATGTTTTTTCATCTCGACTCTCTGCCATTATACAACTGATGGGCACCACACCATACGGAATTTTATGGATAGTCTGACTCGTACTCACACTCTCCCATAGCACTTGTGTAACTGGACGGTAGGAAAAAAAGGCCACCTTGGGCTCTCCACCACTCTAGCATCACAGTTCACAATACAGAGTTTTGTGGTTGAGTTGGCTTGAGACATTTGACCTAACTATAATAGGTTTACAAGCTCATCAGATCAGCCGAGCATAGCACGAGGACATGATCTGTTGGCATGTTTGTGGAAACAAGGATGCTCTCATATATTTGTACTTTTAAGTATATTTTTAGTACTTTTTTCATATTTATTTTTATTTTTATATCTTTTACCTTTGCATACCTAGCCTGATTCACATAACTCTCCCGATTGACCTCCGTGCTCTTGGAGTAAAATTGGTTCGGCACTGATCCTACATTTAGGGCCATTTACACACTGCAAGCCATTCTAAAAGTATTCCTGATGAGGAACTTTGAAAGCACCAGAAATATCAGTCTTTTATTACTGGAGTTGAACAAAACTTCTACTTGGCCTTATATCATATCTTTGAATTAGTCAAACTAGTTCTTAAACGTTGATTACAGTAGATGGTTACTTAAGATAAACATGAGAATTTTACAATCAACCAGTATGTAGCACTGTTGCAAAACATTTGTTTTTTACTGTAAAATAGGGACAGCAATTGAAAGTAAAACGAGCTGTTCAGAACACTGGAGGCAGGCACCTCATGTGCCATTGAATATGTAAAAAGCCTCCTGCCCACTACACACCCACTCACCACCATAGGCTGTCTGTCCCAGGCACATCCACTAATTGTACAATAAATAACCCACAAAACTGTGGACTAGTTACTGAGTCGCTCTTGAATGCTTGAAGAAGACTCGGTGATGCTGTAACTTAAGCTAATAAATCATTTTTGACAGAAAACACTGACTACTGAGAGTTTTTGTCTACTAAACTGTGAATTCATTTTTCGAGTTTTTTTTTTTGATCACGTACAACTGAGATTTTAGTTTTACTTTTCTGAAAATGAGATTTTAATAGGAAGGATTGGTAACACACTTAACTACCAAACCTGAACACAGAGATTTTAATAGGGAGTTTTTTAACTCACTTCTCTCCCAAGACCTAGACACAGGATTCAAATAATACTGAAGTTGTTCGAGTGTCACTACCTGTGTCCACCAGAAGACTAGAATACAGGAAACTGTGGCAGCACCTACAATAGATTACAGTTCTTTGGGTACCGCACAGAGGCTGCTATAAAGGACTGAACCAGTTAGAACATCCCTTGGGTAAGACCTCTTCTCCTACCCAGTCTGCACAGGAGACAGGGACACTAGTGAGGTTTTTTTCAAGTTTATATTCCCTTGCAGTGTTACTGGCAGAGGGCACACTCACAGGTCTGGACATACTCTGATCTACTTCTTCAATAATGCACAAATCTGACTCTCAATCTCCTTAACTATTGTTAAATAAGGGATAGCACACAAATGCCTCACCCAGTAAAGAAACAGCAGAGGCACTATCACTCTGACAATCTCTGCGCAAGTATATTCACTCCTTTCCACCACCTAGTTAACAGTTTTTTAATCTCATCCCCAATTCCTCACTGCTCTTCACTAGTAACTTCTCAGTTATACAATGTACTTTAATGTACAGGTACTCTGTGCTATCCACCTTAACAGATAAGAAGGGTCTCTACCTTTCCTAACTCACATACACGATTCCAGTATGGATCTCAGTTTACAAAATTTCAGTTGGCTTCCTCTTGAAATCTTGGGACTTGCATGGCCAATTCTGAGAGTCTGAAACAAAGGACTGAAAATGCAGGACAAGGGTGAATATCAAACATCAGTCTTTCCCCTTAAACTTGTTATTGCAGGGGGCAAGCCCCATTGTGCCCCCTAAAGTGGGTGAAAGCTTCACAAATGTATAAATATAGCAACTCCAAGCTTGCTGTACCTCAGTGAAAAAACTAAAAGGAAAATCTAACCAAGCTAGAGTTTCCACTATGTGATACCTTAAACCTCTTGTATTAGAGACGTGTGGACTATATGCAGTGACCCTTTAAGGACATCAGGTCTTTCAGCTATATAGCAGTTCTGAATGCACATGACTTTTTTCTTTTTAAGTCTGTTATGGACAAATTCAGGCCAATAAATCCAAACCCCACTAGCTGTGGACATACGTGTTTCAGCCTTCTTATGGCCTTGTCAGCACAGCATAAGTGGACTGTTTGATTAACTTTTAGAAATATAGGGTTGCTACCTCAGAGAAAAGAGACAATTCAGAGAAACAGCAATCTCGGACTTTATACACGTAAATAGATATTGACAGCTATTCAGTTTCCATATCTTGAGACTTGGCAGGGTGGATACTGAGATTTCAAATGGTTACCACCTAAAAGCTTGCTAATAAGGACTTCCATGAGAAACAGGAAAAGGTATGGCAGTAGTCAGCTGCCCAACTGCTCCCTCCATTTTGTTTCACATGCTTGGACTACATAATGACCACTTTCAAACTCAGGCTGCAGTAAAGGTATTAACTCTATTAATACATTTAGCCCCAAAGAGCATGCTCTGCAGTTCACAGTTCATAAACTCATAGTCTGCATTATCAAACATCATCTAATATTAAAACTTTACCATTCTCATCAATCGCTAGTTTTCTTTTTAATCCTCATAGCTGACCAGCATATTCCACTGGTCTACTAAGTACTACATTTCATGAACCCAACATGTCTCTTGTCATCTAGTCACCTAGTAACATCTTCCAACTTATGAGGCAAAACCTTCACAAAAATAGTTATTTTTCTAGTGAAACAGACTGTAAATTTCTAGCTTCCTGTCTTTCATTCTCCTCTTGGAGGAGGGTAACTGACTCAGATAAGTGCTGCAGAAAAAAATGACCCTCAAACCATTCTGCATGTGCTCTTTCACAACTTTATATAAATCAGTGCTGAAATCATGTTCACTACAAACCTTTTCTTCTTTTAAATGAGAAATGGCAACAGTAATTCTTCTCCCCCCCCCCGATTCAGACAATGTCTATATTCACTATATTATCTCAATAAGCACTGCCCTTTGCAAAGAATCTGCTTCATTATCCCACCTCCTCAGTGAACTCCAGACCAATATAACTATTGTAAAACCCATCAATACACAAAGACATTTGTCACCTCTTTTTTCTTATAAGCTCTGTTGCTCACCCACTAACACCTTCTCCGTGTAGATTGTCTGCCAGCAGCTAGGCATGTATTACTTCCTAAGCACATCAACCATTTCTATAACTATTCATTTTAGCCTCCACATTTCCCCATAGATCTTTTTTAATTGACCTGTTTAACTTATCAATGCATGTTCTTTCCACTTCTATTTCCATAGTGCCATTAAAATACATATTTCTAAACTGACTACAGTAGAAAATTTTAACCTGTTTAGCAGTGGTGGTGCTGCGGTAGAGTTGTCACCTCACAGTTAGACATTGCACGTTGGATTCTCAGTTAGAGCATCTTCTGTGTGTCGACATGCGTGAATGGGCATTCCTCTGTTGAAGGCTGTGCATTAGGCCTGGCAAGCCAGCACGTAAAAATCTACTGCCAATCATTAGCGGACCGGAGTTCCACTGTGGCAACCCTTATCCAGGAAAAGCCAAAAGACAGTTTATACTATCTTTTGTTATGCTTACTAGTCTAATAATTTCAGTGATCCTGCCAATCCATGTTCCTTTCAACATGTCTTGTTTTACCCACTCCCCATACACTTCTCCTATATCCTTGAAGAACCACAAACTGCAACACTACCCAGCACTGAATGTCAGTTGTCCAGCTGACCCAGCTTTCTCCGTAGTTAGCATGTGCATGACTAGCAGACATCTTGCATCTCTCTCCACTTCCACTGAATTTTCTATCAAGCTCTTTCTAACTAGCCATTGATCTGATTTGACTGCCTATATTCAAAGAAGGTAAAGCATCTGGCAACCCCTTGCTTCTCCTTTTATATATCATTCAATCCATTATTTTTCATTCACTCATCAAAAATCGTCTTGTATTTGAAATTGTAATATCTTGCAATGTATCCATCCTTTGCCATAAAATGGAATTAGAATCTCCTCCCATTGTCTGTTTAGCTTCACTAACTCCTAACCTCCCCACTTTCACACAAATGGTTAAAATACCTCACCTTATCAAACACTGGCCCATCGACAACCTAGTTTCCACCTTTCAGTCATTTTAACATCACACTTTCACCATTTTTCTCATTGCCTATTATTTTATTTATAAGTTCATAGGCTCATGGATAAGTAGATAAGTAGCAGTCAGGTGGTCTGAGTAATCATTTAATCGAGCTGTTTAGACTTGGAAATACAATCACTAGGCTTACCCCTCTTCTTGATAAGGGTCATACTAGTAATCACTTAGGTAAATTTATGTAAACCAATCCAGTCATCCAGACATAGCTTGAAGAAGGCTAATGTGTTACACCATTTGACTTACAAGAAAGTTAGTTCCACAGGTAGGTAATCCTTTGTGTAATTAACCTAAGAGCCTCCAAGGACTATTTAAGTTATGATGTTTGCTGACAATTTCAAAGTGAATGTTCCTAATATTGCCAGTATTTCTGACCTGACGATGATCCAGTAGAACAGGTTCTTTCATATCCTAAAATGCAAACAGAGATCTCCATACAGGAGTCTGTATGAGACTGAAAAAAGTGAAATAATGTATTCCCTCTGATAGCTAATGATTCTATCCTTTTGATTTTTTGATTAGTAAACACTGACGTTCTTCAGAGTGGGATATATGTTTGATAAGAAACAAATCAATGTGTGTATTATATTCAATGATCAGCATAATAAGGGAGAAATATAGGAGGATTGAGCCCTTTCTGGATTGTGATGAAATACATTTGATAAATATCTAGTAAATGAAATAAAGATTTATTTAGTGTGATTAACACGATGACCAAAGGATAGTTTATTGTGGGTGAAAGTATACCAGTCTCAAGTAGACAGAGATGTCATGATTGACATGATATTCATTCAGAAAGATTTGTTTGCTAGACAGCATTGTATTACATTGTTTGCATAAAGTCTATGGACATTGGCCACTTTGTTGGCATAGAGGGATAAAGTCCTGTCTATGGCCTAGTTGACCCACGTTTGATTAGCAGCTCAGATGACTGATGAATTGGCAGGGAGAGTTCAGCATGCCCATCTCAGGTGGGAGGGTAGTCATCAATGATACTCCCATCGGGATGGTGGTTCAGTGAGGGGGAGTTGCTGCCCTCAAACTGGATAGATGAGTGTAGTGCTCAGGACAGGAATTGGTAGGACAGAAGCAAAGACAGCCAAGCCCCAGGGATAACCTTAAACTATAAATGTGATCAAATTCTAATGGAACTTGAATTCCAAATCTTATAGTATTGGGTTCAAATTAATATCCAGGTAAGTTAAAAGAAATACTAACTTGCAACCCCTGATATTTTGGAAGAGTAATTGAAGTGTTATATCCTGTATTTTATAAATATATATATATATATATATATATATAGAGAGAGAGAGAGAGTGCATGTGTGTGTTATCAAAACATTGGACCAAGTGTTTGCAATACCACATGCATAAAGTTCTCTAAATAAGCTACATTATTGTTCAGGGTCCTAGCACTGAGCAGTGTCACTTTAATTTAAACTGGACTACAATTTTCCAGGATGGAATACCTAACAAGTTGACTTTGAGAAAGGCATTTACAGGGAAGAAGAGGTCGAAGCCAATGTGTGAAAGGCCTGAAGAAGGAAGTGAAGGCCATAACTGGCAAAGTAGGCCAGCTTCTATGCTGGCACACATTGGATCCCCTTGGAATGACACCAGTAAATAAGCCAAGTGCTCAGTGGCAGCTGGTGACTTCAAATTAAAGGGGTGCTGCAGGTGACAGCTGAATGGGTGGGGCCAATGGAAGGAGTGTGAGAAACTAGAAATGGGTGGAGCTATACTCAAAACCACAACAACTGGAACTTTAATTAAATACACTGCTCTGGGTACCAAACCATCATTACGAGAGTCCAATCAAGACAAAATGAAGTGTAGAAGAAAAAAAACATTTCAATGTATTGGCTACAAACAGCTTACTTAATATCTAGATGGAAACACAGAGGTTGTGAGGCATGAAAAATAAATTACTTTTTAAGTACATTACTGGAATGCCAGTCAAAATCAAGAATAAAAAAGCAAGCAGCACTCAACTCAAACCATTTCTCCTTGCACTGCAGTTCTAATTATAATTGATATTCAGCTTTATAAAATTACCAAGTAATATGCTGAAAGTAACAATCTCTGTGATATTTCCACTTGTAAAAATGTTTCTTATCCAAAAAAGACCTGCTGCCTGACAACAAATATCTACTAGTTTCATGGGGAAGACATGATCAAAGTAAAAAAATGAACAGCAAACAAGAAAAAAGCTCAAGATAAATTCCGTAAAGGATCACTGAACAAGTTATGGACCACACATGATAGATTGGCATTCTGTTTAGTTTACGGGTAAAGCCTGCAAAGATGACTGCAAGTCTCCAACAAATGTAATGAGCTTCTGAAAATACTGTAATCCTGTTCTTTATCACAAATTCTGTCATATGCATGTCAATATCCTAAGGCTTATACATTATCTAGTTATGTAAATATTCTCTGCATGGCAACAACAAAAAGGCTTTCAATGTTGGTAATTCTTTAGCAATATGCTTATTAAAGCTTACCTGATAGTCATTAAAGCATTGCTACTTAAACACAGAGCAACAGGGCACTGTGACAGCATGCATTTTCTGAATAATAAGGAGCATAAATCAACAGTATAAAAATATGACAGAAAACCAGAACTTTCTGCAAAATCAAGGGCAGATGAAAAGCCACTGTCATACTTGTGTCTACCTTGGATGGGGGAATACTCTGCACACTTACACTGCATAACTGCTCCTTGCCTTGCTTGGACACATCAAGAGTCACTACATGGGGAAGTGGGGTGCAATAAGTATGTCACAATTTGAAAGGTCTCTGGCTAACGGTGATGGCTCTGACACTCATACCTCTCACCCATAGAGTAAGAAATCTGGGCAAAGCCATACACATAAGTGAGACACAGGCCCAAAAATAAGGGCAATTTTTAAATATTGCTCTAATAAACTTAGAAAAATAACAGAATAGTAGTAGGTCTTGCATTAGTATGAATTTTCTGAAGGGTATGAAATCTGAAACTCAAATGTCTGCCATTATTTTCTAACTTCAATCTTTAATGATTTGCCACTAATTTGCCAGAAAACCACAATTTTATGAAAAACAGACCAAAAACATGATGCAAAAATATAAAATTGCCACACAATACAGCTGGAAACCTGTCAAAGAAGGGACACCTTTTTAATATTAGTACTGTTAACTTGAGCAGCTCACAAAATAAGAGAATCTACATGCATTTCTGAAATAAAGGGAATCTATAACTCTGATCATTACAGTTATTTATCATTGTAAACCCTCCATATTTTCTTCCAAAACTGCAATTTTGCGGAGGGATTATTAGGGGGAGAGCAATATTTTGAGCCAAAATTGGGGACAGTTGAGAGGTTTATATATTCCTAATTCTATAAAGCGATTTATTTGCATGTACCTCTCAACCTCTTAATGCATGAAATCTGGACAAGGCCAAATATATTGGGGGAACATACAAACAGTACTAAAAATTGCTGTTGTATAAACTTAAGGCAGTTTATAGTATAACAAGTCTTGCTTAAGCATGCATTTTTCTGAAGGTTATGATGTCTGAAACTCAATGTCTGTCATTATTTAGTGACTTCATTCCTAAATGATTTGCCAGAAAACCATACATTTTATGAGGAACAAACCAAAAATAAGAAGCAAAAATCTATTCATTCTGCAAAAATCTGAACAGTTGAGAGGTATAGTTCAGCCGGGGCTGTCTTTGAATTTGCTGACCTTCCCCCCTCACAAAATCATGGTCAAATGGAGCCTCCACCCTGCAGCCATTCCAATGTCCCATTCCTTGGTTATTTCACCACATTTACCATAAACACTGTAATGTGCATATGCTTTACTTCTGCGATGATTTGGATTTCATTTGAAAGTTTTATTTTGCATTTTACAGCATAAACACTAATAGATATCTGCTAAACAAAGCAATGCAGTCTCTCAATGAAAATAGACTTAGCATTAAAACTTCTCTGCCCTTGAAACTCACATTCATGGAAACAACATTGAAACCCACAATCAAAGAAAATACATTTTGCCAGTGGCAGATACAATTAATTTTGGGCTGTTTTCAAATCATAGGCCACTTGCACATGAAACATACACATGCTCTTTGATGCACTTTCCTGATTGCATTAAATTATATTCCTTGTACAATACAGTACAGTTTTTAGAGGGCATTTTAAATTTATTGTTTTGAACATTTTTCCAGTAAACAATGAAACAAAATGGATGCACCAATAATGACAAAACTGTCTAATTTGGAACATTTCCATCATAAAAGTCTACTCAAACTTCTACAGTCCTCCAGTATCAGACAATATGCACAATCTCTGAAGAAGTAAAAGTCATCTAAATAATTCCACACAGCAAACAACTTTATATTTCATTGTTTCATCTATAAATAAAGTACCTGTTGCCCTTGAGGAATAAATTGCCTATGTTGCATTAAAAAATGATATGTTAGCAATATTGAATGGATGGCAAACTGATAACAGGTTCACAGTTATTAGGCATCTTCACCAAGAACTGCAGCTCTACCCCCTTTATGACATAGTACAGTATCAGCAATGCATTTACCTACTGGGCGAGTAGAACCTACAGCCTTCTGCATCAAAAGCAAGTACACTACCTGTTGTGCTATTAACAATGCAAGCAAACTTAGCATAAGCAGCACTAAACTTCTGTTCCCCTGCAGCTCTCAGACGAGTATGCACCCTAGGTATGTGTTCAAAAATGTGATCAAAGGTCAGGTTATGAGAGTTTCCAGGCTCAACCCCACTGATGGGGGATTTCATAATGAGTTGAAGGGATTGCAAGACAGACTGTTGGCTAGATCCTACAATGTGGATGAAGTATGCGAGGGTTTCAAAGGAGTGGAGGCATTTAGGGGTAGTGGTGCCTGCCCTTACTTTTTATCAAATGGCCTTGGTATGAACCCAGTTGAGAAACCCCCATGTCCAGAAGTCAGGGTTCCCATGTTCTATACACTGGATACCTATGAGATCAAAGACATCGTTGTTAAGAACTGGGGTGTATTGACAGTGGATCCAACCATTAAGGAGTTGATAGTTGACCATCCTACTTTTATGTATAAAAATAAGAATAATTTAAAGAGACTTCTATGCTACTCGAGAGCTAGTAGTGGTTTTGGTGCTATTGTTTCACAGTGTACCAGTCACTGTGATAGATGCAATTTTTGTGATTACATCGATGACAGTGCGATGTTTGTACATCCAGCCATGAAGCATGAGTTCAAATTTAATGTTAGTGCAGATTGTTTGACAGAACATGTTGTTTATTTGGCAAGCTGTACAATGTGCCCTGCATATTACATTGGGAAGACCAACAGAAAGTTAAGGGACAGGATAAGAGAACATGTCTATCAGATTTGTATAGTCTCAGATACCAATGCACTTTCTAAACATGTTCAAGAGTGTGGTCACCAGCATAGTCTTAAGTTTATGGTGATCCAGACTATTAGTCCCAGCAGTCAAGGAGGGAACCTCAGAAACTTTACTGAAACATGTGAGTTTAAGTGGATTATTAGACTTAGGGCCAAGAAAACCTCTGACCTGAATGATAAGGCACCCCTGAAATCCGTATTAAAAGCATGTAGGCTCAGAGCCAAGTAGCTGTTAGAGTAATGCCTCTGTGATGATACATGCATATCATTTTTCAGCATGAGAATTAATGTGTGTAGTTTGTTTGCATGCATTATATATTCCTCATTATAGAACATATTTTTATGAGCATTTTTTGTATTACTCTATATATCTTGAAAGAGCACAGTTCCATTGTATGTTGTTTCTTTTTTTATGTTCAATAATTGTATTATGAATAATTAATTTTAAACTATGTAGTTATTGTATTCTATGTTTTTAAATTATCATATCTTTGTAAGTAGTAGGCTATATTCATAGTCTTTGAGTGTGAGATTCTTTTAATGAGAATACCACTTTAATGAAATTGAATGAATTAGCTACATGTTGGATTAGTTAGGTGTTTAATTGGTATACTATGAGAGTATAAAAGTAGAATTGTTCTTGTCTTCCAAGTTTTAATGGTCTGAGAAAGCCCGAAGGGGTGAAAGTGCTTACCAGTGCACAAATAAACTGAGTTTTTATTTCAGTTTGGACTGTTCCTGTCTTTGATACCTGTGTGTAAGGAATTCACATGCTTTTGAGTATTTGCAGCCTTTGTTTCCTTGTTTACCACCTCTATTTTATTTTAAAAATTGCTTGTATAATGTTGGAAAGTTGCTAGAATAAAATGTTGCGTTACCATCATGCATTTCATTGCCAAGTCTTGAACCCAGGACCCTGTGCAAAACAGTCAGAGCAACATACCACTATGCCAAATCAGCTGTGAAAGAGAGGAAGATTGAAACTTAAATGGTTACCATTTAGTGAATTCAGTTCTCACTATAGCTGTCAACCTCTTAGCACAAAACACCTGAACAAAGCCAATAATGGGGCAATGCAGCCTCCAAACATTTTCAGTGAATTCAGTTTTCACCATAGCTCTCAACCTCTTAGCAAAAAACACCTAGACAAAGCCAGGAATGGGAAAATACAGCCCCCAAACATATTCAGGGAACTGAGTTCTCACCATAGCTCTCAGCCTTTGCACAAAAAACCTGGACAAAGCCAATAATGGGGGAATACAGTTCCAGAAATAGGGACAAATTTCAAATATCCATCTTATGAACTTAGAAAATGTGCTCTAATAACAGATTTTGTGTTACCATGTACTTTCTGAAGAATATGAAGTCTGAAAATCAAATGCCTGTTATTTTTATTTAACATTTGTTAACCAGGAAAGTCTGACTTAGAACAAAAGCCAATTTTACATTTGTTAACCAGGAAAGTCTGACTTGGAACAAAAGCCAATTTTCAGCAGAGGCCCACAGAGAAACACTCCAGACACATCTTTGTAAAATGAGAGGACATGCAGACTCCACACAGAAGGCACCCCAGCCAAGAATCAAACCAGAGAACCTGTAGCTCTCAGGCAACAATGCTACCAGTGCACTACTGACTGTGTAAGGAAGCAAGAATACAGAAACCACAGATTTTATGAGGAACAGAACAGAAAAAATATGAGGCAAAAATCTGCAACTTTGTTACAAATGGTGGTGGTTAGGGAATTCAGGCCCTTGCCACCTGCACCCAAGGTACAGGGTTCAATCCTGAGGTATTCTATACCCACCACCATGTGTTCTCTCTAGCCACTAGTATATAGTAACTGGGGCAACAGACACACACACACACTTCACAGTACCTGAATACACAATCCCATTCAAAGCAAGCTAACAGTACTTGAATGCACAGTCTAGTTCTGTGCAAGCTAACGGCTGGTTTTCCTTCCTTTCCCCATCCTGTGCAAGCTTGTTATCAGTGTTTCAGTCCCATCTGTGCAAGCTCCTTTCTCCGTGGGAGTAGGCTCCAGCCTGCAGACAACGCAGTCTGGAGTTCTTCTGTTCTATGCGGTTGTCACCTCACAGACTTCTGGGCATCTACAGGGCAGAGATGCCTTTCCCCCAATCTGGACTGTCTGATACAGCACTCTGGAGTTCTGTGTGTTCCAGGAACTCCAAGCACACATGTGCAGAGTTCCATGACTTCGCGATTTGTTTTGTTTTTCTTTTTCTTTTTTTTTTCTTTCTACGGGAGTTGAGACTTTGCAATTTCTTTCTACAGGTGGAGGGGCTGCAGTCCTGCAGTCGTATAGCATGAGACACTACTGCAACTGCTGAAATAAATTACTTTTGTTTGAAATTGTGTTACTGTTCTCAGAGAAGATGAAATACTGCTTCAAACAAGATTTTTAGTTGCCTTGGACACATGCATAGAGAGTTCAACAATATCTTTCTGCATTTTACCCATGGTAGAACAACTAAAGACATTCACCCCAAAGTGGTCAACAGTGTGAACATTTTCATATTTTGCTGAACTGGCCTAAGGACTTTTATTTACAGCTTGAATCCAGGCATGATAGACAGCTGACCATGACCCTATTTCTGAATGGCCCGGGTGAGTGTCGCATCAGTTTGCTTAACTGTAGAGTCTCTTATTGCTATTCTATTACCATGTGTGGCTGTAGTCTGAGAAATCCCTATGGGAGTTGGCATGGAAACAAGGGGTCTCACAAGGTCTTGGTAACTAAGGTGATGATTTCTCAGTAACTTTGGCAAACGTAGCTCTATTGTTTGGTGGATCTGGTATAGTGTTAAGCTGCTTACTGACATTTGTAGTGTGTGAGAAGTCAGTGGTATCTGTAAAGGACAAGAGTAAATAATGAGCAACCGTGAAGCCATTGCTGCAGCAGAATACATGACCAGGTATTAATGACTGCATATCTAATGAGCCATCACAAAGATTATGTAGAAGGAGGACTCCGCTGTATTACAATGAAGTGAATGAATCATAAAATTTAGTTTTAACTTGAAAGACTTCAGGAAACACAGCAAGAAATGTAGAAAACTGTAGTCATACCAGACAATTCAAGCCAGGAGTATACGATTAACTATGATGGTGCTAAACGTAAAACGTAACTCAGTACCCACCCAGGAGAAATGAGGGCAATATGCAGACAAAATGTAGTTAACAGAGCGGGAATCCAAGGAGCTCAGTACATCGCAGCTCAGTATAGATCTCCTTTTAGTCATGACCTGAGAAAAAAAGGTAAATGTAAATAGCAATAGTACACACAGCAGTGTTTGCCTACATGGAAATACAAACTGGAATGAACACTGGAATGTAGGAAGTACAAACAGCTCAAGTGCTGACTGCAACAACAATACTAAAAACAATGTAGCTGCCTACTTGGAAATACAAATAGAAATGTAGACTGTGCACATTCAGCCATGTAGTGTTGGTAATATAAACATATAAAATGGGCTAATGAGTATTTACTTCACTGTTTAGTGTGAGTAAATGAAAAAAAATGAAGATTATCCAAATGCAAAAACACATTTTAACATACTAGTAAAATAAACATATAAAATCAGGTAATCAACTTTTATACCAGCATACAGTGACAGGCTAACAAGAACAATGATGTGTAGGAAGATTCAGGATATTGTAAGTTCAAGGATGGATGACAAGAAGACGTAAGTAAGAAATATATCTGAAAACACAATAATAGAGTGGAAAGAAATGAGAGAGAAAAGTAGATGGAAAAGAAAAGAGACTTTTGAGTATAATTTGGACAGTAGTAAGCAAACAATAAGATGGAGAAAAGTGAGGTGTTTTAAATAGCTTGGTGGAGATGGGAATGAGAGCAAAATAGAGTTTGAAGACAACTGCCCCTTCTTCCCAGCTGTCATGATGTGCTTACCTTTGTCAGTCTGCTAGTCATCCCTCAATGTCCTCATCTCTCGTCTCTTAATTTTAGTTTCCTGTAGCGTGACCATATCTCTGTTTGTCTCCTGAGTTTACTTAATACCTTTCCCTCAGGAAAGCATTGTTGATATGTACTGCATTCAGTGGTGCACTATAAATGGAGCACTTTGGGCCGTGACAGAGGAAGGATGGAATGAATATGCATTTTTTGTAGGGGGGGGGGTCATTCCATTTGCTTCTATATTACAAGGGACTCATCTGAAGCATTTATGTAATCATCTGCTTTTACATTACAATAACTTATGTCCTGAAAGATGATGTAATTATGCTTAGAGTTATAAAGGAAAGTTGGAAAGTCGGGGATGCCTTGGTGTATGTTAGAAACATATTTGTTTAGGCATATGCTCAAAATGATATTTAAGATGAAGAAATGAGTGATAAATGAGGAAGACATGAGTACATTTAAAATGTTTATTTATTTATTTGATATTTGTTGACTGGAATAGTCCAACTGAGCAAAAGCCCTTTTTCAGTGGAGGCCTGGGGAGAAAGGCTCCACAGTAAAACATAGCAAGAAAATAATATGAAAGCAGCAAAATACAATAATATATATACAAAAGTAGTTAAGTAAATAACCATTACTGTTACAAGCATGAGAACTTACTAAAGTAGACATTTAAACTAAGTAGTATGTATAGATTCAGGTAATAACAAGAACTAGCAGTAACACACAAAGATTATCCACAGTAAACAACTGTACAATTCAGAGCAGTTTGTTTTGTAAGCAACATGAGGTGGAAATATAAAATACAAAGACTAATTGCAAATAAGAAGTAAGAAGCATGTTTCTAGAACTACTAAGTGAGAAAGGATAGAAAGTGGTAGGTGACTAACTAGAAATGCTAAGTAGGTTAGTAATGATAATGTAACTAGAGGAAAAGAAGGAAAAGACAGGAAGGGGAGGAAAGGAGAAGGATGTATAGGAGAAAGAGATAGGTTCAAGTGGGGTGATAGTGAGTTTAATGAAAACATAATATATTAATGTAGGAAAAATCATGTATCTTCAGGAATAGAAAATTAATGTACTTAACACTTTAAATGTATTTGAATGCTATTGGTTTTCTAGAATGCATACAGGACATTAACTGGTTGCTTTCTTTCAGAAGTGAAACAAGAAAAAGAGAGTATGAACAAGAAAAAAATGAAACACAAGATAATTTTGAAAGGCTATCTTTCTTCAAAAATGGGAATGTATGCAAATTAAGTAATGCTAAATTTACTGGATAATGAAGATAATATATGTGGTTTCCTAAAAAAAGAGAAAGGAAAATTATATATCCAGTATATTTTGTATTGATGAAACAAGTTTTATAGGCAGAGTGGCAGTTTATTTGCCGCATTGCAACATAGAAATAACTGTTTTTGTGTGATGTGCAAAGAATGTTTTTTTTTTAAGATTAATGAAAAGGATGTGCAGTTCTAAAAATAAGGTGAATTTAAAAATAAATATGTGATTAGAGTGCAAAAAAGAGATTGATGATTTACTTAAATATTCAGTAAGAAATTATGATAGCCTAGAAAGAATATGTAAAGTCATTTTTAACACTAAAAAAGTACTTATGGGATTATGAAGTATGGAAAATGAGCTCAAGCTGTCTGACATACATTGCAAAAATATTCCAATTCATATCCCCCCTCCACAAACACAAGTACACTGTCTGGACCACCACTGTATGCTTAAAGCATCAATATTTGTAGGTCCATGTTAATGTAATTGCCCCTGGGAGGTGCTACATGGATGAACATTCTGGTACACTGCTCAGTTAGAGGACTTGCCTAGTTTGGGATTCATAGATGCAAATGCTAAGCATGCCAGGGAAGAAAAAGTATAACTGTGTCTAGTAGTTATGCAATGTGTACCTCTGCTTTTCAATGGTAGAATGTATGGAGGGTGAATCAAAGTGACTTCAGAGATGGCCATTGTATGTGAGTCATGCTGTGTGTGGACAGGAGTGTATGAACATATATATGTGCAGACATGTCAGTGTGTGTGTTTGTGTGCGTGTGTGTGTGTGTGTGTGTGTGTGTGTGTGTGTGTGTGTGTGTGTGAAGGTCCATGAGCATCTGTATGTCAGTGGCTATAGCGACTGTCATTATGTGTGTAAACAAATATGTCTGTTTGTGAGTGTGTGTGTATAAATGTATATATGCGTGTGTTGTTTTTTTAAGATTTGCCTGAGTGCACAGGTTTCATTTACCTGAGAATTTGCTTTTACAAGGACTCATCCAAATACCAATAGCCAAGAAATATCTGGGGATTTGAATGTCTCATTTCAAGAATCTCCTAAAATTAGGTAAATCACTCAGGATTCCAGAAAATGCACTTTTTTCCTCATTTTTTGTTAATCACATAAAGGGCAGCCCAAGAGCACTGTCTGAGTAACTGACTTGCTGAATATCACAGAGTAGGCAAATGAAGACAGAGAAGCTCAAGCCCTGCACCTTCAACTACAGGCAAAATCACATTAAGAACTTAGAGCCTTAATCCTCTGGACTAACTGCCAGACTCTCATTTTTTTGATAAGGCACTGATGATTACAGTCAGTCAGTAATGCCAGTCATTACGGTCTCATAGTTTTTGTTGCTCAGAAAATACATGAGAATGTCAGTTAAATGTTTAAGGGAATTAGAGTACCCTACCTTTTGTATCTCCAGTAGTAAATAACATCTTTGATTTTGTCTCATGGACAGAGAACTAAAACACTTATCTGTTAATAAGTTGTTTTCTGTGTCTAGGGTACAAGCTTTGATTCCTTCCAAGTTCATTTGCCCACTGTGTCACTTTGAGTAAGTTGTTTAATGACACAGTGCAGCCAAGTCAGCCTTCAAAAGGGGCATTTTTGTCTAGTGGGCTTACTTGGTTAACAAATTGGTACATTAAAAACAGTATAAAAACTTTTTTTCTGGTAAATTACTAAGAATTACATTCTGTCAGTAATGCTAGCCATTTGAGTTCCATAGTTCTGATTGTTCAGGAAAGGCATGTGTGTGCAATACCTATTATTCTCTGATAACATTTTAAGTGAATTAGAGCTGCCTGGCACATAAGACTTTGTGCTATTAATGAACTGTTTCCTCTAGTGAAAAGTAAAGGATTTGAATCCTTCAATCTCTATTTGACTATCGTGTAACTTTGAGCAAGTGCCTCAGTGTTCGTGGGTTTCCCCTGAAAAATAGCACTTTGCAGAGTGGGTTTACCTGGTTAACGAATACATACAAAGAAAACAATATTTAAAGTTTTTTTGTCCCTTTTTTGTCCTTTGTTCACCCTTCATTTATTTTTGACTTTGTCCAGAATTCCCAAGCAAATAAGTTGAAAAGTATTTTGTTCCTTTTAATGTTATTGCTAATGTTGTTATGGACTAGTCACTAAATAATGACAGGCATGTGAGTTTCAGATTTTGTATACTTCAGAAAATGCTTGCTAATGCAAAGCTCATTATTTTAGCAGTTTTCTAAGTTTATAAGAGAAATATTTAAAATCTTTTTCTGATTTTGGGCCTTGTCACAAATTCTTGGGTTAAGAATTTGTAGGAGGCATGGAGAGTACACTGGATGGTACTATATGATAGCAAGCTGCAATACCCTTCTTCATACCTATGTATTTGTTCATTCATTTGATTGCAAGCCATTATCTGTGTTCACAGTCATACATGGGGTTATAATTGATGCCCATATCTGTGCATGTGTGTGTGCGTGCATGTATGTGGCCTCCTGAAAGGGACTATATTATAAGTTTGAAGTCTGAAAACTTTGAATCTCATATGATCAACTCCATATGAGGGAAGTTTTCAAACATCAAACTTAAAATTTAAACAAACTAAAAACAAAAAAAAACTACCTGAATGCTCTATGCAGGGGGGCAAGTCCCACTGCACCCCCACACCCCCCCTCTACTTAAATATACCAACTCCGAGATCGCACTACATTGAAGTGAAGGGAAAATATTCCCTACGGCGATCTTCATTGAAACGTTCGATGTTTGAAAACTTTGCATATATGATGTCAATCATATGAGATTTGAAGTTTTCAAACTTCGAACTTATGATATAAACCCTCCTGTAATAACAAGTTCATGGCACAGTGTGGGGTGGGGAGTAGAGGCCAGGGAGCTCCTGCACTGAAAATAGCCCAGGGTCAATTATATGCTTAATCTGCCACTAACCACATTCTGTGTTCAAAAGAAATAGGTCTTTTAATTCCTCACTCCTTCTGACACTCCATATCCCAACCACCACCCAGTCAAAGCTAAACCTACCTCATTGACAGTTTCCCACAGTTTCCCTTTTCATTTTTTTTCTTTTTTTAGGTCATTATCTCTCAACTTCTTTGCCAAGACTTATGGGCAAAGACCAAATATAAGGAGGAACTAAGGTCCCAATCAGGTAGAAATATTAAATAGCACACTAATTCATATAAAACGTTAATAGAACAGCAGGTTTTCCATCAATGTGCATTTTTGATCAATGACAATTATGAAACTTAAATGGCTGCCATTACTGACTGATTGACTGTGATCCACCATGATTTAACAGGAAAAGGTATGAGGGACAGGGCAAATACATGAGTTAAAATCAGAAACATTCTGCAATATCATGGTTATTTGATAGTTCTGCCTTAGATGTACATGTACCAGGGCTCTTCCCACGATGATAGACATATACATTTTCTTTTCCAGATATCCTACATGCTAGGACTCTTTTCCTAATTACTTACATTCTTGGGCACTTTTTCTTTCTCTTCCAGCAGTCGAAAGTTCCTGCTGCAAATCCATCAGATTCCCCTTGAACTACGTTCACCTCTTTGGTACTTACCACTAGAGGTAGCTACCTGCTCTGTGCTGCTAGCAATGACTAATACCACTCCTGCATGCATTCCCTTTCATGCATTCCCGTTCCTAGCAACTTCTCTGATTGAATATTAAGTGTTTGACTCTTCTTTCCTAACTACATGCCACTAAGCTCCTTTATCTTAAAATGTCATTTACCTGATTAATACTATCACCTCTATATTCAATGCATCCCTCTCTAGTAGTTTAGAAGAACATTTCCTCTCCACTCTGACCAGACACTCCTATAGTTATATAAATAAATTATTGAAGTTGTATCAATCATTATGATAGCAAGACAAATAAACAGGCAAAACAGCATATCAGTGGTATGGTGAACCATCTATCCTCACAGAAAACTATGTAATGATAGATTGAGATCGGTGCTGTCTTCCTTTGATCTTAGACAGACTGCTTTAATAAACACTGCATACAGAGAAAAAATAATAAACACACATAAACCTCACAAATGAACAAGAATGAGTTCACCATGAGCTTTAGAAATAAACATAAAGTACAATACATTACAGTACAACATATGGCTGACACTGCTTTAGGAAAGATCGTCAGCTGTGTACTTGAACACATTTGGTACCTTTTGCTGGAAATTTTTCTGTGGTGTCACATACTGTGTAACCATTATAGAGTCACATAATGTCTTTAATACTTATGCAGATATTTGGTCAGCCTCATAATCCATTGTTTATCATTATCATTATCATTATCATGATGATTGTCATTATCATCATTATCATTATCATTATCATTATCATGATCATTGTCATTATCATTATCATCATTGTCATTATCATTATTATCATTATCATTATCATGATCATTGTCATTATCATTATTATCATTATTATCATTATCATGATCATTGTCATTATCATCATTGTCATTATCATTATTATCATTGTCATTATCATTATCATTGTCATTATCATTATTATCATTATCATGATCATTGTCATTATCATTATTATCATTATCATGATCGTTGTCATTATCATCATTGTCATTATCATTATTATCATTATCATGATCATTGTCATTATCTTTATTATCATCATTATCATTATCATGATCATTGTCATTATCATTATCATTATCATTTTTAACCATCTAGCACACCAAGTTCACCTCTAGCTATAACCATAACACCATGACCTTATTTCTCAAGTGCCATCCAATTCCTACTTCTTTTCATCTATTCACATCTCACAAAACAAAGAATAGCAGACAAATGTCATGCTCAGGTTAATGCTCACAAGCTGTGGTCTCATAATTTTTCCCCTAACCAAAAACTATAGAACACAGACTTACATCATTCAAGCACTAAAGAGTACAAACTGCTTTTTGATTGCCTCACATAACAGTTTTGAGTATCTCTCCACCACTGTTCTATCTCACTACACTACCTTCCACACCAGTTCAGTTATTTGAAGGCAATTAGTGAAGGCAACATTTTCCAGTACGGTCATAACTTATCATTTCACACCTAGCTGGAGCTTCTTCCCATAGAGATGTACCTCTTTCCCTTCTCTCTTGGGCTTTCTACCAACTTTCTTCATTCTCTGGTCAGCTCCTAACACCAGCATCTTAGCATTAATATGGCTGGCTTTCTACCAACTTTCTTCATTCTCTGGTCAGCTCCTAACACCAGCATCTTAGCATTAATATGGCTGGCCCTTAAAATTAGTTCTTGAGATAGTGCAAGATGCTCTACATTTCTTTCCCCACTTGTTCTTCTTGCAGTTTGATTCACTGGAGAGTGGGAAGCTATGTCAGTCTTTGTTATAGGTACCTATGTCTTCCTTCCCTACCTGGTAATCCTTAGCAGTTTTAGGATGATCACCCAGAAATTCTGCTCCAAGTATTGCCACTTTCTCTTTAGGTCAATTTATAATAAATTACCTCCCCCCACATTATGAGGAGGTAGTCAACATATACAAGCCAAGCTTCATCTTTAAATTACCCAAGTCTCCATGTCACTATTTAATACTGTTTCCTGCTACAACAGAATGGAATGGAAAACTCCATGCTCTCTTTAATTTTGTGACATGGGGAGTAAACTCTTTCATCTTCATGAATAA
>NC_056744.1:987961279-988021279 GCF_019279795.1 Protopterus annectens
CCCTACTAGCCCTGTAGCACAGCATGGAAACCAAAGCACAGGCACACTGACTAGTAAATATACTTCTATCCTGTGGTTCTTAGTGTGGCATGGCATGTTATCTAAGGTACAGGCACACTGACCACTATACACACTTCTATCCTGTGCTAACCACTGTAGCATAGCATGTTAACCAAGGCACAGGCACTCTGACTAGTATACAGAGTTTTACTTATGCTAACCAATTGGGCACAGCATGTTAATCAAGGCACTGGCACACTGACTAGTATACACACTTCTGTCCCACACATCCCACTGTGTCACAGCATGGTAACCAAGGCATAGGCACTCTGACTAGTATAGAGACTGCTATCATCTGCTACCTACTGTGGCACAGCATGTTACTAAAGCAAAGGCACACTGACTAATAAAAAAACTTCCATCCTGTGCTACCCATTGTGGCACATCATGTTAACCATGGCACATGCACACTGACTAGTATACACAGTTCAGTCCTCTGCAATTTGCTGTGGCACAGCATGTTAACCAAGGCACATGCATGCAGAGTAGTATACACACTTTTATCTTGTACTACCCCCAGTGACACAGTAAGTTAACCAAGGCACAGTACCACTGACTAGTATACACACTTTTGTTCTGTGGTTCTCAATGTGGCTCTGCATGTTAACTAAGTTACAGCCACACTGACCTGTATAGACACTTCTATCCTGTACTAACTACTGTGGCACAGCATGTTAACCATGGCACATGCACTCCAACTAGTATACAGAGCTCTATCCTGTGCTAACCAATGGGGCACAGCATGTTATCCAAGGCACTGGCACACTGACTAGTATACACACTTCTATCCTCTGTTACATGCTCTGGCACAGCATGTTATCCAAGGCACAGACATGTTGAACAGAATACACACTTCTATCCTGTGCATCCCACAGTCACACAGCATGTTAACCAAGGCATAGGTATGCTGACTAGTGCACCCACTTCTATCCTGTTCTAATTACTATGGCACAGCATGTTAATCAAGGAACAGACATATTGACTACTATACACACTTCTCACCTATGCTATCTGCTTTAGCACAACATGTTAATCAATGCACATGTATGCTGACTAGTATACACACTTCATTCCTGTGTTAACCATTGTGGCAAACCATAGTAAGCAAGGCACAGGCATGCTGACTAGTATATGCACTTCTATCCTGAGCTTCCCACAGTGGCATGGCATGGTAACCAAGGCACAAGCATATTGACTAGTATACATACTTCTAGCCTGTGCTAAACACTGTAGCACAGCATATTACTCAAGGCACATGCACAGTGGGCAGTATACACACTTTTATCCTATGCTACTCATTGAAGAATGAAAGCATGTTAACAAAGGCTCAGCCACAATAAATGGTATACATACTTTGATCCCATGCATCCCACTGTGGCACAGCATGGTAACTAAGGCATAGGCACTCTGACTGGTATACACATGTCTATCCTGTGCTACCTACTGTGGCACAGCATGTTAATTAAGGCAAAGACTCACTGACTAATGTAAAAACTTCTGTCCTGTGCTACCCACTGTGGCACACCATGTTAACCAAGACACACACACACTGACTAGTATACACACTTCAATCTTCTGGTATTTGCTGTGGCACAGCATGTTAATGAAGGGACAGGCATACAGAGTAGTATACACACTTCTATCTTGTACTACCCACAGTGGGACAGCTTGTTAACCAAGACACACGCACACTGAATAGTATGCGCACTTCTATCCTCTGCTACCCACTGTGTACAGCATGTTAACCAAGACACAGCCACACTAACTAATACACACACTTCTATCCTCTGCTATGTACTGTGGCACAGCATGTTAACCAAGGCTTAGGCATGCTGACTAGTATACACACCTCTATCATCTGCCACCCACTGTGATACAGCATGTTAACCAATGCACAGGCATGCTGGCTAGTATACATACTTCTATCGTCTATGACCCACTGTGGCACAGCATGGTAAACTAGGTATAGGGATGTTGACTAGTATACACACTTCTATCCCATGCCAATCAGTGTAACACAGCAGGTTAACCAAGGCACAATCACACTGACTAATATACACTGTTCTCTCCTATGCTAACCACTGTAGCACAGCATGTTAACCAAGGCACAGGAATGATGACTAGCATACACACTTCTGTCCTCTGCTATCTGCTGTAGCACAGCATTTAAACAAAGGCACAGGCATGCAGAGTAGTGCACACATTTGCATCCAGTGATTCCAGTGTGGCGCAGCATGTTAACCAAGGCACAGGTATGCTGACTAGTATACAAATTTCTATCCTATGCTAACCTATGTGGCTTAGCATGTTATCCAAGTCACAGGCACACTGACTATTATACACACTTCTACCCTCTGTTTCCTATTGTGGCACAGTGTGCTTACCAAAGTACTGGTGTAATGACTAGTATACACACTTTTATCCTGTTCTAACCTATGTGGAACAGCATGCTATCCAAATCACAGGCACACTAACTAGTATAAACCATTCTATCCTATGTTTCTCAACAAAGGCATAGGTATCCTCTGGTACCTAGTGTGGCTCAGCATGTTAGCCAAGCCACAGGTGTGCTGAGGCACAGGCATGTTAACTAGTATACAAACTTCTATCTTCTCGACCTGCTGTAGCACAGAATTTTAACCAAGGTACAGGCATGCTGAGAAGTATACGTACTTCTATCCTCTGCTTCCCAGTGTGGCCTGGCATGTTAACTAAGATGCAAGCACTCTGGTTAGTATACACACTTCCATCCAGTCTTAACCTGTGTGGGATATCATGTTAACCAAGGCACAGACACACTGACTAGTATACACATTTGTATCCTCTGTTACATGCTGTAGCACAGCATGTTAACCAAGGCTCAGTCATGCTATGTATTAAATGCACTTTTATCCATTGCTACCCATAGTGGCACAGCATGTTAACCAAGGCACAGGCTCACTGAACTGTATACAACTTCACGCCTCTGCTATCTGGTGTGGCACAACATGTTCAATGCCAGAAGTCTCAATCTCAAGATGCACGCACTCGAGGCCCTTCTCAGTATGGAGAACATCGATGTCTGTGCTGTGACAGAAACCTGGTTCAAGGCTCCTGAGAGCACCCCAGCACTAGCAGGTTTCACCTCATATCATGCGTTCCGGCCCCAAAATCTGGACAACACCAAGAAAGGAGGGGCGTGTCCATATTCATAAAGGACACCCACACCTCAAGGTTGGTGGCAACGCACGATGCATCGGAGACCATCCAGGTGCAATTAACCATAGGCAAGACTGCTCTGCAATTTGTAGCATGTTACAGGCCACCCTCTCAAACTCAGGAACCTCACATGGCCTTCCTGAAAACAATGGAGGGGATAAATGTATCTCCAAACACCATCATACTAGGTGACTTCAACTACCCTAATATAGACTGGGAACACTACTCAAGCCCAAACACTCTAGCCCAAAGGTTCCTGGAGTTCATAAACTCAAATGCCATGGAACAACTAGTCACCATCCCCACAAGAGGAGAAAACATACTTGATCTCATCATCACGAACATGGGATCACAATGTTCAACACTGGAAGTATACCCCTCACTGGAGAGATCAGATCATAAACTAATCTCGCTGGAGGTCCTCATCCCGCCCCCACCTGAAACAAAAAAGACCACAGTGAAAAACTTCTCAAAAGCCGACTTCACACTTCTAGTGTGGTCTCCTTTAAGGCCCCTGAGCCAGTGGTAAACATTACTCAAACCGCTGAATCACTTACAAATGCCTTCTACCAGCACCTACAGGACTGCATGGATCAGGCAATCCCAAACAAAACTAAGACTCTTTGTACCAAAGGCAAGCGTCCAGTCTGGTGGACCCCAGCCATAAACAAGCTCTATAACAAAAGGAGGAAGCTACTACAAGATAGAGCAAAATCCTTGAAAGGTAAGACACCCTTGATCATTATAAGTAAAAACTAAGAGCTCTCATAAAATCATCCAAGGCAAATTTTGAGAGAAAAATCGCCAAGGATTCAAAAGACAATCATAAGGCCTTCTTTAGCTATGTTAGAAACCTAGGAGGAAACTCCCAGATATGCTCAGAATTAGTTCAAAATGATGTGAAGATTACTGAACCTACACACATTGCCAACATACTGGCTGACAGGTTCAGTGCAAACTTCTCCCCCCCAAAAGGAGAGATATCTATACCAAAGGATTGTAGCCCCCCAAACATCTCCAACGCCCAGGTGAGAACTGCTCTCTCCAAAGCAAAAAGCACAGCATCCATGGGACTGGATGGTGTCCCCGGCTGTGTGCTCCATGAACTCAATGAGGAATTAAACCCGCAGTTAGGACAGCTGTTTAATCTTAGCCTCACCTCAGGATACGTACCCAAGGAGTGGTGCACGGCGACTGTGGTCCCACTTCACAAGGGCGGTGCCTCCACCGACCCTGGAAATTACCGTCCCATTAGCTTGACAAGCCTTATCTGCAAAGCCATGGAGAGGATCATAATGGAACTCATAAATAAAGACATAGGGAACTTGCAGACTTTGGATCCAACCCAGTTTGGCTTTGTCAAAGGCAGATCATGCCTTTTAAACTTGGTTGACTTTTTCGAGACAGTCACCAAGGCCATTGATGAGGGAAAGGCAGTCCATACAGCCTACCTTGACCTGGCAAAGGCCTTCGACACAATACCCCACTCAGGTATCATCAAAAACTCATCAGCTTGAATGTAAACCCATACATCACAAGATGGGTTGCAAACTGGCTAAGTGACAGAACCCACAGGGTCAGAGTTGCTGGAGCCATGTCAGACTCAAAGCCTGTCACAAGTGGTGTCCCACAGGGCTCAGTCCTGGGTCCACTCTTGTTCGGCATCTACTTTTCTGAAGTACAAGCAAACACAGGAGGGTTATGGCTGACAAAGTTTGCAGATGACTGCAAACTGGGCCATAGTCGAAAACACATCTGACACAGATATCCTTCAGAAGGGCCTCACAGAAACGGATAACTGGTGCCAGAGCCATGGCCTAAAGTTAAATGCCAAGAAATGCATAGTCATACCCTTCGGGAAAAACAAGGTTACCCTAGCTACCATATAGGTGGCAATCCACTGAGCACAGAAGAAGTCATCAGGGATCTGGGGACCCAGGTTGACAGTAGCCTTTCGCTTGACACTCATGTTGCTAAAGTAGTTAGGAAAACCTTCTACATTGCCCACCTGATCATGAAGGGATTCACATCTAGATCAAGGGAGGTCATCGCCCCTGTACTCATCACTCATTAGACCTATGATTGAGTACAATGCCCCATTTGGAATGTATCTGACCAGACACCTGCAGCAGCTGGAAAGGCCCCAAAAGTTCCTCACCAAAAGGATAAAGGGTCTCAAAATATGTCTTATGCTGCCCAACTGAAAGAACTCCAGCTCTATTCAGTCTCATACCGCTTGCTCAGAGGTGACCTGTGCCTGACATATAAGGCCATGTCAAACCCTGATTTGATGAATATGCTTCACCTCAAAAATCTAGATCCCTCAGAACCACAAGGGCGGAGACTTAAACCTTGACACGGTTATTAATAGAACATGCTGGAGGGACAGATTCATCACCCAGAGACTCCCTATGCTGTGGAACAAAATCCCGGTACATGTGAGGCAGAGCACCTCGCTGGCCTTGTTCAAGAGGAATCTTGACCAATGGATGGGGGATCGCAGATATACCCCAGGGATTACTTCAGTGTCACTGCTTGACAGAGGCACAGCAAAATAATAGGCATAGTTTTATTCAAACTAAAGGGGTGGCGAAAGCCAAATAACTATGGGCTAGGCTTATAAATGCCCTTGGGCAGATAGCCTAGTATGAACCTATGAACCTATGAACCTATGAACTACCTGAATAGTATACACATCTCTATCCTCACCTGCCCACTGTGGTACAGCATGTTAACCAAGGCACAGGCACGATGGCTAGTATACATACTTCTGTCCTCTGAAACTCACTGTGGCACAGCATGGTAAGCAAGGCATAGTGGTGTTGACTAGTATACACACTTCTATCCCATGCCAACCACTGTGAAACAGCAGGATAACCAAGGCACAATCACTCTGGCTTATATACACTGTTCTCTCCTGTGCTAACCACTGTAGCACAGCATGTTAACCAAGGCACAGGCTACTGATTAGTATATGCACTTCTATCCTCTACTATCTGCATGTTACCTAAATCACAGGCATGCAGAGTAGTATATGCATTTCTATCCAGTGATTCCCAGTGTGGCACAGCATGTTAACCAAGGCACAGGTATGCTGAGTAATATACACACGTCTATCTTGTGCTAACCTATGTATCTCAGCATATTATCCAAGTCACATGCACACTGACTAGTATACGCACTTCTATCCTCTGTTTCATGCTGTGGCACAGCATGCTAACAAAGGTGGAAGCATAATTACTAGTATACACACTTTTATCCTGTGCTTATGTATGTGCCACAGCATGTTATCCAAGTCACAGGCACACTGACTAGTATAAGCACTTCTATCCTATAATTCAGACTGTGACAGACTGTGGCACAGCATGGTAACTAATGAAGTGGTACACTGACTGTATAGACACCTCTGTCCTGTGCTAGCTACTGTGGCACAGCATGTTAATCAAGGCACAGGCATGCTGATTAGTATACACACTTCTATCCTATGCTAATCTATGTGGCACAGCATGTGATGCAAGTCACAGGCACACTGACTAGTATAAGCACTTATATCCTATGCTTCTCACTGTGGCACAGCATAGTAACCAAGGCTTAGGCACACTGACTAGCATGCACACTTCTTTCATGTGCTAACAACTGGGGCACAGCACATTAACCAAGGAACAGGCATGCTGATTAGTATACACACTTCTAACCTCTGTTACCTAGTGTAGCACAGCATGTTAGCCAAGGCACATGCATGCTGACTAGTATATTTTAATTTTAACTGAGGAGCAGGCATGTTGAGCAGTATACACACTTCTATCCTCTGCTTCCCAGGGCAGCCAGACATGTTAACTAAGACACAAGCACACTGACTATTATACACACTTCCATACTGTGCTAACCATTGTTGCACAGCATGTTAACCAAGGGAGAGGCACGCTGACTAGTATACATACTTCTATCCTGTGCTACCCCCTGTGGCACAGCATGTTAACCAAGGCATAGGCACACTGACTAGTATACACATTTCTATCCTCTGTTACAAGCTGTAGCACAGAATTTTAACCAAGGCACTGTCAAGCTAAGTAGTATACACACTTCCATCCTGTGCTACCCATAGTGGCACAGCATGTTAACCAAAGCACAGGCACACTGAACTGTATACAAACTTCACTCCTCTGCTATCTGGTGTGGCACAGCATGTTAACCAAAGCACAAGTATGCAGAGTGGTATACACACATATCTTTTACTACCCACATTGGCACAGCATGTTAACCAAGGTACAGGTGCACTGACTAATATACACACTTGTCTCCTCTACTACCCACTGTGTACAGCATGCTAACCAAGGCACAAGTTAACCAAGGTGCAAACATGCTGACTAGTACAAGCACTTCTATACTATGCTTCCTGCTGTGGCTTAGCATGTTACCCAAGGCACATGCACACTGACTAACATACACACTTCAATCCTGTGCAGACCACTGTGGCTCAGCATGTTAACTAAGGCACTGCCACACTGACAAGAATACACACTTCTACCCCATGTTAGCCACTGTGCCATGGTATGTTAACTATGGCACAGGCTCACTGACTAGTATACATACTTGTCCCCTCTGCTACCCACTGTGTACAGCATGCTAACCAAGTCACAATCACAAGTTAACCAATGTGCAAACATGCTGACTAGTACAAACACTTCTATCCTATGCTTCCTGCTGCTGTGGCTTAGCATGCTAACCAAGGGACATGCACACTGACTAGCATACATGCTTCTATCCTGTGTAGACCATTGTGGCTCAGCATGTTAACCAAGGCACTGCCACACTGATTAGAATATACACTTCTACCCTGTGCTAGCCACTGTGCCATGGTATGTTAACCATGGCACAGGCACACTGACTAGTATACATATTTCTATCCTCTGTTACATGCTGTGGCACGGCATGTTAACCAATGCTCAGGAATGCTGAGGAGTATACTCACTTCTATCTTGTGCTACCCACAGTGGCACTGCATGCTAACCAAGGCAAAACTACCCTGAATAGTATACACACCTCTATCCTCACCTACCCACTGTGGTACAGCATGTTAACCAAGGCACAGGCACTCTGGCTAGTATACATACTTCTGTCCTCTAAGACTTACTGTGGCACAGCATGGTAAGCAAGGCATAGTGGTGTTGACTAGTATACATACTTCTATCCCATGCCAACCACTGTGAAACAGCAGGATAACCAAGGCACAATCACTCTGGCTTATATACACTGTTCTCTCCTGTGCTACCCGCTGTAGCACAGCATGTTAACCAAGGCACAGGCTACTGATTAGTATATGCACTTCTATCCTCTACTATCTGCATGTTAGCTAAATCACAGGCATGCAGAGTAGTATATGCATTTCTGTCCAGTGATTCCCAGTGTGGCACAGCATGTTAACCAAGGCACAGGTATGCTGAGTAATATATACACACGTCTATCTTGTGCTAACCTATGTGTCTCAGCATATTATCCAAGTCACAGGCACACTGACTAGTATACCCACTTCTATCCTCTGTTTCATGATGTGGCACAGCATGCTAACAAAGGTGGAAGTATAATTATTAGTATACACACTTTTATCTTGTGCTTGCGTACGTGCCACAGCATGTTATCCAAGTCACAGGCACACTGACTAGTATAAGCACTTCTATCCTATACTTCAGACTGTGACAGACTGTGGCACAACATGGTAACCAAGGAATTGGTACACTGACTGTATAGACACTTCTGTCCTGTGCTAGCTATTGTGGTACAGCATGTTAATCAAGGCACAGGCATGCTGATTAGTATACACACTTCTATCCCATGCTAACCTATGTGGCACAGCATGTGATGCAAGTCACAGGCACACTGACTAGTATAAGCACTTATATCCTATGCTTCTCACTGTGGCACAGCATAGTAACCAAGGCTTAGGCACACTGACTAGCATACACACTTCTTTCATGTGGTAACAACTGGGGCACAGCACATTAACCAAGGAACAGGCATGCTGATTAGTATACACACTTCTATCCTCTGCTACCTAGTGTAGCACAGCATGTTAGCCAAGGCACATGTGTGCTGACTAGTATATTTTAATTTTAACTGAGACGCAGGCATGTTGAGAATTATACACACTTCTATCCTCTGCTTCCCAGGGCAGCCAGGCATGTTAACTAAGGCACAAGCACACTGGCTAGTATACACACTTCCATACTGTGCTAACCATTGTTGCACAGTATGTTAACCAAGGGAGAGGCACGCTGACTAGTATACATACTTCCATCCTGTGCTACCCCCTGTGGCACAGCATGTTAACCAAGGCATAGGCACACTGACTAGTATACACATTTCTATCCTCTGTTACAAGCTGTAGCACAGAATTTTAACCAAGGCACAGTCAAGCTAAGTGGTATACACACTTTTATCCTGTGCTAACCATAGTGGCACAGCAGGTTAACCAAGGCAAAGGCATGCTGAATTGTGAACATACTTCGATCCTCTGTTATCTGCTGTGGCACAGCATGTTAACCACGGCACAGGCATGCAGAGAGTATACACACTTCTATCTTTTACTACCCACAGTGGCACAGCATATTAACCAAGGAAAGGCACACTGAATTATTTTCACACTTCTATCGACTCCTATCCATTGTGCAGAGCATGCTAGCCAAGGTATATGATCACTCATTAGTATACACACTTCTCTAATCTACATCCCACTCTGTACAGCATGCTAACCAAGATACAGGCACGCTAACTACTTCTATCCTGTGTGACCTACTGTGGCACAGCATGTTAACCAAGGCACAGGCACGCTGACTAGTAGAAGCACTTCTATCCTATGCTTCCCACTGTGGCACAGCATGGTAACCAAGCCATAGGCATGCTGACTAGTATGCACACTTCTGTCCTGTACTAACTACTGTGGCACAGCATGTTAACCCAGGCAGAGACATTTTGATTAGTATACCACACTTCTATCCTCTGCTACCTAGTGTGGCACAGCATGTTAGCCAAAGCACATGTTTGCTGATTAGTATACACACTTCTATCTTGTGCAACCCACTGTGCCACAGAATGTTAACCAAGTCTCAGGCTTGCTAAGTAGTACACACACTTTTATCCTTTGCTACCCATAGTGGCACAGCATACATGTTAACTAAGGCACAGGCACACTGACTAATATACACACTTCTATTTTCTGCTATGTGGTGTGGCACAGTATGTTAACCAAGGCACAGGCATGCTGACTAGTACACACACTTCTATCCTGTGTGACCCAATGTGGCACAGCATGTTAACCAAGACACAGCATGCTGACTAGTATACACAATTCTATTATCTGCTACATGCTGTGGCACAATGTGTTAATCAAGGCACAGACATGGCGACTAGTATAAGCACTTCTATCCTATGCTTCCCACTGTGGCTAAGCATGCTAACCAAAGGACATGAACACTGACTAGCATACACACTTCTGTCCTGGGGAGACCACTATTGCTTAACATGTTAAACAAGACACTGCTACATTGGCTAGAATACACATTTTTATCCTCTGCTAGCCACTGTGGCACTGTATGTTAACCATGGCACAGGAGCACTGACTAGTATACACACTTCTATCCTCTGTTACATGCTGTGGCACTGCATGTTAACCAAGGCTTAGACATGCTGACTCGTATACTCAGTTATATCCTGTGCTACCCAGAGTGGCACTACATGTTGAACAGGGCACAGGTACACTGAATAGTATACATACCTCTGTCTGGTAGTATATTCCCTTCTATCCCCTGTAACCCACTGTGGCACAGCATGTTAAAAAAGACATAGGCACACTGACTAGTATACACACCGATATCATCTACTTCCTACTGTGGCACAGTATGTTAACTAATGCACAGGCATGTTGACTAGTATACAAACTTCTATCCTGTGCTGCCCACTGTGGCATAGCATGGTAACCAAACCACAGGCATGCTGACTAGTATACACACTTCTATCCTGCTAACCACTGTGGCACAACATGTTAACCAAGGCACAAGCACACTGACTAGTATACACACTTCTATCTCTGCTACCTGCTGTGGCACAGAATGTTAAGAAATGCATGCACAGGCATGCTGACTATTATATACACTACTAGCCAGTGCTATCCACAGTGGCACAGCAATTTAACCAAGGCAGAGGCACGCTGACTAGTATTCACACTTCTGTCCTGTGCTAACTGCTGTGGTACAGCATATTAACCAAGGCACAAGCATAGTGACTAGTACACACACTTCTATCCTCTGTTACATGCAGTGCTACAGCATGTTAAACCAGGTACAAGCATGCTGACTAGTATACAGACTTCTATCCTGTGCTCGCCGCTGTTGCACAGTATGTTAATCAAGCCACAGGCATGCTGACTAGTGTATTCATTTCTGTCCAGTGATTCTCAGTGTGGCACTACATGTTAACCAGGGGATAGGCACACTAACTTTTAGACACTTATATCCTCTGTTTCATGCTGTAGCACAGCATGCTAACCAAGGCTCAGGCATAATGACTAGTATACACACTTTTATCCTTAGCTATCCCCCACCTAGACCCCCCCCCCACCTAGAAGACTGATGTCATCACATTGAAGTCACCAATATCTATACATTCTGTGCATGCTTTGGGGTTCCTGGGAGCAGACTAAACCAATGGCAACGATCTTTACAGGGGGCAAGAGTCTCTGTGCCCCCATACCCCTTCCTAATTAAATATACTAACTCCGAGATTGTACAATCCTCAGAGAAAGGACATTATCCACTATTCAGGGATTATTGATCTTGCTCACCTGTCAACCATGTGTCTGCATTGTCCAAATGATGTCACTCTACTAGGTGTTGGAGCACTTGTCATTTATTTCAGTGCTGAGCAACCATATCTATCTACCTGTATAAAACCTCTTGTTATGTTTTTGATAAGTGTTATCTGAGTGTGTGTGTGTGTGTGTGTGTGTGTGTGTGTGTGTGTGTGTGTGTGTGTGTGTGTGTGTGTGTGTGTGTGTGTGCGCGCGTGTGTGTGTTGTGGATGGGTGTGTATTGTCATTGGCCTACTGTCAAAGAAACACAGCATGCATTTTTACTATCAGTGACCTAGATTCATGGAACAGCTGAAAGTTTTACAGTGGTCAGATTAGGGGAGAGGAAGAAGTGACTGTCAGACAGCTGTTCCATCTAGGGTGGAAAGTGTAGGATTAAATGCTGACTGTGAGTTCTCTAGTTGGACCCAGTGACCTCACAAGCTGCAGTTGTAACTTCTGGTGAAGTGGGAATGATGGGACCTTCTATCTGGAGAGAAGACGGGAGAATTACAGGACATCTAGCACATGATCTGTGGGTAAACACACCAAACATACCTAACATAATTTCATGTTTCTCCCCCATGTGGGGTATTCTATCCAGCCAACAAAGACTGAAGATCTTCAGCATCTCTCCATTATTGCATATTGAGTATTTCCTTCCTAGTACTAGAAATTAATAGCCCTTAAAGCCTGTGCATAACTTAGAGGTCTGAAGGTTCACCTCTGAAGGGATATGTTTAGCACCACCAAATTGAAACTATAGAGGTATTCAGGGAGATAAGACTGGTGGGAAAGCAAAATGGGTGATAACATTGGTTGGCTAGAGACTGGGACAGTGCATCATTAAGGGCATACTTATGGTGTGAGAGAGAATAACAGATGTACACTGAAATTAAACTGCCATCAAAGAAACCGCATGTGTTTGAAACAAGCATATCAATCAGAATGAAGCTGAAATACTGTTTTTGTTAAATGAACTGGCATCCATTAACAGGGATAAACATGCTACACATAAGAAACATAAGGAAACCCAAAATGAGAAAGGCAGAAAACAATAGCAGCAATGCAAAAAGAAGCAGGAAAGGCAGTAAAAAATGCAAAAACTCAGTGTGGGGAAGGGATGGCCAAATCTAGTAATAATTGAGATAAAACCTGATATAGCTATATAACAGAACTAAGAAACAAAATGATACAGACAGAAAGAGAGAGAGAGAGAGAGACAGCAATTTTGTGTCTTTCCAGATTTCTTATATTTGACAGTGTTTTTTATGAGAATGTATGGCAATGCAGTTTTTTGTTAGATTTTATTATAGTGTTTTGCTTTACTTGATTTTTTTTGTTGATTGACATATTTAAATCTGTAACTATGCTCATGTTTTTAAGGTCACTTTCTACTTTTGCTTTATTGTTGTTTACATCACTGTGTATGGAGTACACATGCATTATCTGTTTCAGATTTTCACTTTATCGGATTTTGAAATTTCTGTCACAGTATTAATCTTTTTGTTACTTTCAAAGACTTTTTTTTTGGCAATCTACTTAAACTATGTTTCATCTGAAATATTTGTCCTGGTATGATGTTTATGTACATACTTGTTTCATGTGTTCTTAAACTAAGGAGTTACTTTAGGTAATGCCTATATGCACATTATTTTGTGGGTTTAATGCATAATATTTTACAATGTTAATGTAAATGTACTAGTAAGAATATTTTTATGTTGTTTTTTATCATACAATATTTAAAGATAATTTAATGGAGTTTTATGATTATTCATGATTTTATTCATTATTTTTATTGAGTCAAATTAGTGCAGGAAGTGCAATTACGTGTCACTTCCTGTTAACTGAGTATTTGAACAGACCAGTTTAGCTGTTTTATTTGTCTTCTTCTGAGGAAGCTGTGACAGGGTCACTGTAACGTTGTCTTTTTGAAAAATAAAACACTTTTACGTTAAAGAAGAAACTTGGACTTTGTTTCCTGTGGTTAGTATTGACTATCTGGACATCAGGTTGCCTGTTTCTACACATTTTTACAAGTTTGTTTGCTCATTTTTGACTACATACTTGTATAAAGTGGTTTGGTTATTTGCATTTTATTCATAAATTATCTTCTGCATGCAAACATTTTTATGCATGTAATTAACTACTACAACATCTGCATACCAGGACTTGATTTCCTTTATATTTTTAATATGCAACTTGAAATCTAATATTTCTTCTTTTGATCTGCTGATGCTTTATCTGCTGTTTTTATACCTCCTATATTGTACATGTTGATTGTCTTAACTGTATCATTCTCTAATGCTTTAGCTTAATCTTAAAAGTATGTGTTGTAATCTGACATATTCATCAGATGGTGGCCTTCATCATTTGACATCTTCTAAATGTTTCTGTGCTTGATTTTTAAATCAGTATCAATACAATTACAGATTATTACCATCAACAATTTGAGCCTTATGAAGTAACTGTCAAATATTCCATTTGGTCATTGTATAGCTTTTCTAATGTAATAATTTTACACAGTACTGTGAAATGATGTGGCAAGTAAAACTGAGCTTTTCAAGATTTTAAATAAATGTAAAAGTAATGTTTAGGATAAACCACCACTGTGTAATATGCATTTGATTTTAAGAATATTTTAAGTTTTTATTATGTTATTAAAATATTCTGAGTGGTTAATTGTTTTCAAATAAGAGTTTCTTGGTATTGAAGCTGATGTATTATCAGAATTTATTGAAGCCTGAAGAATGATGTGACCATTTAGTAGCTGTCTGAAATCTAACTTACTTTTATTGAAGAAGATCTTATAGAAAATTATTTTGTTAAACGTTATCTGCTTCTTCCAGTCATTTGCTACCTATTGAATAATTTGTTCTTAGATTTCATAAAGTATATTTGTTTGATACTGGCGATATCTTGATAATGTTTCTTGTACTGCTGCATAAATATGCTCAAAATCTGAAATATTTACTTATATACCTTGTGCCAGCCATATAGAGGAAAAAAAACTTTCAGTCTGTTGTCCCCAGTAATATTAAGGGTTGTGTCATAGCTTCTGAATTTGAATGTCTAGATGGTCTGTTATGGACCCAGGCAGTGGCTATCTATAACTGTCTCAAAATGATGAAAATTTGGAATCAGTAGTGATGTTTTCTTTTTCTTGCTCTGAAACAATATTAATCTTACATATCACTTGGTGAATCTGACAACTTACTTTGAAGAAAATATAAGCTATTGTGATTATTTGCTTGATCTTGCTTGTTGGACATGATTTGTTTTGTCTGTCAGGAACTTATTTCATGCTGTCTATCAACTTTCAAGGAATACACTTTAGATCTCAGAAAAAATGGCACTTAGTCAATATGTATTTTCTGATTAAAATAGTTCTTAATTCTTTACTCTCATTGACAGTTTTTATATATTTGACAACTTTTTTCTGTCTCATTTGCTTGAAGCATAGGTAGTGCAATTTTACATTTAGCATACACTTTGTGGTAAATGTACAGCAGGCAACTTCTCTTATAAACTGGCATGACAATACTCAGAAATATGTAGTCAAACATGAAGTAGAAAAAAGACCAATAACTAAACAGGTACCTCATATGATGGTCAGGCTACAGAAACAGAGGGTGAGTACAAGGATTTTTACATAAAAATACAACTTTATTAAAAAAATGAGTTTAGTGCTTTCATCGCTGATGAGACTTCCTCAGAATTAATACCTTCAATATAAAAACACAATTTAAATCCAACACTACATCGTAACTGGTGACCAATATTATGCTCCATATTACATCATTTCCTCCCCTAAAAAATTTCAAGTAGAAACCATTTAAATAAGACACACTGACTCAACCTCTGATAATTAATGTGCATTAAAACATAAATAAATTAATTTTGTATATAGAAAAACATAAATGCACAATGAATATGACTGAACATTGTAAAAATGAACACATACCATGAAAAAATGTCCAATCTGGGGAAGTTAGTAACATCAAAAGGGCTCAGATCACTAAAATAAAATATAATAATAACACAGAGCTTGGCTGCTCTTCATTTTAACAGTGGGGCTAGAGAAACTTATTCATTTAACCAAAGAAGAATGCTGCCATTTAACCTTAAATGTCAGAGTAATTCCTGGAATTTGAGTAGAGTTTCCCCTTGGATTCCATTCAGGCTGCTCTAGAACCCAAAAGAAAAGCCTACTATTGATACATACTAAAGAGTACCTATATAGAGCATTTGTCCCTATCCCCTTTTTTATATCATTATGTTCATATATCCTCACCTTAAAGGCTGTCTCAGTTTTCCCAACATAAAATGAATAGCTACTTTACAACAGGCTAAATAATTAACCCCCTAGTTAAACAATTAAAATATTTATAATCCTTAAAGGTCAATCCTATATTGGGAAGATCTAAAATGTCACAGCAACATAAACACATTGTTTGCAAATACCACATTTATATGTTTCTTTAGGTTTTCTATTTATGACAATATTCATCCTTATTTTCCTTTTTTCTAAGATGCTTTTAACATTATGTCCTCTCTTATAGATGTAGGTTGGGGGCTTTAAAAAGTCTCCAGGCTATTGGACATTTTAGAAAAAAAATATCCCAGTACTTGAAAATAATTTTCTGTGTTTCCCTGGTATCTTGGTTATATTTCAAAATACATGACCAGCTGTGACAAATTCTTTAACGTTGATATTAGGAACTAATCCTACTCTATCATTTTTCATCTCCAACAAGGGAAGAAATTTTGTTTCCCACCCTTGCAGGACCTTGCTCACTAAACCATTCACTAATTGGGCTAGATATCTATGTTGTAAAAAATAATTCTTCTATTTTACTATTTCTTCCACAAAATCTTCATAAAGGGAAGTGATCCATATGGTTCTAACTTACCTAAATAATTGTCCCTTAATAATGTTTCTTTTGATGAGAGGGATGCTGATTATAGTAATGTAAATATCAATTTGAACATTTTCCTTTTCTATACAGCCTAGAAATAAATCTGTTTTGATATGAATCCTTTAAATTGGTAACATCCAAATAATTAATTTCATTAACTCGATAGTTGTATGCAGACTTTAAAAATTCAGTAGTATTACTAATAAAAAACAAACATTCTTCCAATTTTTGGACTGTACCATTCCAAATCAGAAAAAAATGTCATCCAAATATTGTAGGTAAAGTAAAATAAAGCTAGAGTATTCATATTTGAATACAAATTGTTGCTCCCAGTGGTATAGTACAATATTGTCAAACAAAGGGAGGCAAGCAGCACCCATAGTCACTCCACTCAATTGTTTTTAGAGTTCTCCTTCAAAATACATACAATTATTCATTAAAACTAACTCCATGCATTCCACTAGGAGTCTCAGTTCACTTCCATTTAAAAATTCACACTCAACCAGTACCTTGTCAAACCATTGTAAACCAAATGGGTGAAAAATTACTGAAAACAATTCTACGATATCAATAGTGACCAACAGTGATGATGCATTGTACAAACCCTTTGTAAGCTTTCTTAAAAATTCCATGAATCAATCAGGATATGCTGGTATAACTTGAGAAAATGATTTAATTTTCTGTCTACATAGACCATCATGGGATACGTTTTTGAACTTGTGGCCACAATAATATGCCTTGGGAGGGTGGTCTTGGATATTTTTATGGACCTTGGGGATATCAAAAATGGATTGAATAATTGGACTCATGACAGCAAAAAAAAATCAGATAAGGTCTTATCTATAAATCCTTGCAATAAATTATCTTCCCAGACCAAATTTAGTCTCCTTTATGAAATGTAACCTTCATTCTTAGATACTTGAATATATCTTGTGTCATTGTGTAACAGCTCTAACATTTTCCCCACATAGCTCCAATGGTCTATAATTACTAAACCATCATCCTTATCAGGATTCATATTCCTAATTGCTTTCTTACTGCTGATTTCCATAAGTAATTGATGTTCATTCGGATTGAGATGATATATTTTATTTTTAACATATCACATAATCTCTCTTTCAATAAGAGCCTTAAAGTTATGTAGCATAGGGTGTAAAGGAGGATTATATATATATTTTTCTTATGAACATCTAATACTTGGCTAAAATTACCCTTGTTAGAAAAATAATATCCAGGTTTATTTTCCTTAAAAACAGTTCTAAATCTCTTAAAATCTCACTAATATTGGTGTCTACAGTTGGTACAAAGGTAAAACCTTTTTTTTTAATTGTAAAATGGGTGGAATTAAGGTCCATATTGCTATAACTGAACTAAAATACTACTGTTTACCTCTGCATCATTATATTCAACTCTGTTTCTGGAAACACATTCCTTCTTCTTCTTCTTCTTCTTCTTCTTTCCCCTCTCCCCAATGAGAATTTGGTTTGCCCCCTGCTGCCACGATTTCTCCCTTATTCCTGTATTCTTCTGCCTGTTTTTCAACCAGTTGGACCTCCTCAGTGGTGGAAACTCTAAAGGGTCATTTAAGTCATATCTTGAATTTTCGTTAATCACTCCATTTGAATTTTCCTTATAAAATGCTTTGTCCCTATGAATAAATACATTGGAATGCAAAACAGTTGAACCACTACTGTTCCTTTGATTTGCAAAAACAGATCTACACCTAGGAACCTGGTATGCCTTCACTGAAATTGGTAACTAGATTGTAAGTGGTGACAAATATGCTCTGTATTACATTATTTCCTCCCATGATATTTTCAAGTACAAGCCATTTAAATAATGCAGTGACTCAACCTCTGACAATTAATGTGCATTAAAACGTAAATAAATTAATCAATTTTTGTGTACAGAAAAAATAAATATATAATGAATATGATCACACATCATAAAAACAAACACACACCATAAAAATCTCCAATTTGGGGAAGTTGGTAACATCAAAAGGGCTAAAAAATAAAACATAATAATAATAATAGTAATGCACTGGAGTATGTTGAGAGCTTGGCTACTCTTACTGCAGTGTTGGATTTAAATTGCAGGCTTATATTGAAGGTATTAATTTTGATGAAGTCTCATCAAAGATGAAAGTGCTAAACTCATTTTTTAATAAAGCTTTTTAAATGTAGAAATCCTTGTGCTCATCCTCTGTTTCTGTGACCTGGCCATCATAGGAGGTACTTCTTTTTGGTTATTATTGCTCAGAAAGATTAAAAACAGCTGATTTTAAACCACTAAATAAAATGTTTTATTTATTGCAAGTGAGATACGTCACAACTTGAGATATAAAATCAGTGTGCATCTTATGTACATAGTGCAATACTCTGCATCCACTTTCAGCCACAGATTAACAGAAATCAGTGTTTGGCACTTATAATTAATTGGCTGACTTCTTTTCTTTCTGTAGTTGCCTATTATTTTTCTTTACTGGATCTTAGAGAATGGATGAATGATGTAGCTTACTGTTCATCCCTGTAAATGCATTTAATTAACTAGTTCATTTTAAAAACAATCTTCTTTTTCTGGCACAGATGTCTGTTACTTTTCTGCATTCATTATCAGAGAATGAATGGAGCTGTCTACTGTGCATGATGTAATTGTTAACTCAGACCACCTCCCATTATTCTGTTAAACCTCAAAGCAACATTATGCTGCTAGCTAGCATTCACCACTGAAAAATGCTTGTTCTGTATTTTTATTTCCAGTTACCATTTCCCAATCATGTCATTGGGGAGAAGAAATTTTATAAGTTGTCCATTGAATAGGACTTTATGTAGGTTCTATCATTTTTATAAATAAATTGTCTTGTGAGTCTTTCTTTTGCAGTTTTGAGAAACATTTTGGTCATTATAAATCATTTTAATTATTTTGATTTATCATTTTAGTGCTGTAGCAAGTCTTCTATTATCATCCGTAAAACACATAGTGTTGTTATGAGAATTAGTCAGTTTACTGACATTTAATATAAATGTATACATTTGGGTCAGTTTTGTCAGGAGTTCCATTTTCTGATTGATCAGTCAACATTGTGATCATTTATTTTTAATATTTATTTTGATTTTTCATTCTAATTTTTAGAAAATTCATTGTAGGCATTTGATTTAAGTGATCTCAACTGATTTGTGTGGTTTGTATGTGCATTTGTTTGCTGGTACAGTGTCAGACGTTTTTTTTTCCTTTTTGCCATCTTAATGGTATTGTGTTATAGTGATTGATGACAATGATATGAAAAGTGCTTATGACACTCATGAACTGGTGATAAAATGATGCATTCTCTGTAGTGGATAAATACTGTTATATATTTATTTACATTTATTTATCAAGGGAGAACAGTCATGAAACAATGACCAACTACAGATTCATGCCCCTTGCTTAATGTTCATTGCTAGGATAAAGAACGCATAAATGGCCAATTTGTTGTGTTGTAATTTATTGTTTATGCATCCCTCTTGTATTTTAGCTCTGTTGCATAACTGCATATGATTTATTTATTTGATTACTTATTTGTTTATTCACTGATTCATTGACCATTTGTTTACTGGTAAAAGAATCTAGTTATGATTATTTGTCAAACAAGAAAATGAACTAGTCCCAAAAGACTCTCTAGCTATAACCTGTATTAAATGACCCATATCACTGCTTTACAAATATAAAAGGATACACAAATATTTATCTTACATTATAATATAACCAATTATAGAATAACTTAGAAGATGTAATTCAACAGAAATTTACAGTAGCATATATCAAATATTCAGCAACATATTTTAATGAAGTATACAACATTTGAGAGTATTTAGTTAATTATATATTTTTATACTAATAGACACTATTCATTCCTGATATTGGCAGATAGTTACTTATAGTCTGTTACAGCTAGCAGGCACAATCTTTCTAAATGACCTTTCCCTCAATGCCCTGAGTGCAAAAATAAATGTAGCGCACCTAAGGGTAAAAAACACTTGTTCTGTGGACTTCAGGGATAATGGTGGTTATCTGGTGTCAGCTTCTGAGCCAAAGGAGGAATATTCTCAGCCAACAATAAAGTGGCCCAGGCAGTGATAAGTAGCTATTTTACCCATTATAGAGATAATAGTGGTGTTTAATGCTACATAATAAGGCCATACATGTAAATACCTTATTCATAGTTATCTATGGTAAATGTGTACTTCTTGGTGACTGAATTTCTAACGTGGATAGTGCATATTCATGTCAAGAAATAAGAGCATACACTGTTATCAACTTTCTAAACTTAGATGACTAGCACACTTATAACATGCAATGTGTTGCTTCAGAACTTTGTGTACCACTGTTTCCATGGGAACCTTAATGAGAGCTTGAGATCTAGCCAAATGATTAGATATTTACAGCTGCATAACTGACTTATCATTGTTCCATCAGGACTTTTAGTAAGTGGAATATTTGCTAGCAATAGTTTTTGAGATGTAGCAAATGGCATGGTTACACACTTTGTAAGGTTTAGTATAAGTTGACTACCATTGACCCAAGTGAAGACTTTGTTAACATCTTCTGGAGGGCCCTTCCTAACCTGCTTCATGGAATTACCCTCCTTGAGAAGAATAAGGAGGCAATTGATATGCGGGGTGATAGTAAGCCATGGTTAGTTATGTAGGTGATCATTAATAAAATAATAAAATAAAAAAAGGAGGGCTGGGTGAAAAATGATGACTGCAGGACCTCTGCATATAGTTTACCTTGCAAAGAGTAGGATCATGCTAATGATACAGTGAAGGTTCAGTCCATAACGAAATGCAAAGTCAGTGAATGGACTCTTAGGCTCACTAGCAACAGATTATACTCAGCCATTTTGAAAGCTCAATGTAAATCCACAAATACAGCCATAATGAGGATTTTTATTTTGCTATTTTAGTGTAACTACTTTGTTTTAATGCATATATTAGTGTTTGTGTGCTGTACCTTTTTGGAATGTGTTCAAGCAGTTTCTTGCATACCAATTTCTCACAAGTTTTCAGCATTGGACTTGAATTACAAACAGGTTTAAAGTCATTGACATGGGTAATAGCATAGGATGGTGCCACATTTTCCTTCTTATGCTTTATAAGGACGTTGAAAAGGACTCTTCCTAGTAATGACCTCTTTAGTTTATGATTGGTCACATGACCTTCATGTACCACAATCCATTTAGTATTGATAGTCTTTGTCCTGGCACCTAACCTATGTTCCATCTCTGCTGCCAGCCTAATACCGCTATATATCTTTCTAATTTGCTCAATAACCTTTTTTTTCTTTTACCATGTCAAATATCTTGCTAACAACTGAGTGTACTGTGGCCACAGTACCTTTCTAATCTAATATTCTGTTTATTATGGCTCTGGCTTTGAACACTAAAAGAAATAATAATACAGCTAGGCTAATACACTAGTGGGCATACAAACATTACTACAGTTAAGTCATAGCAATGCACTAAAGAATCAACCACAAATAATTGCAGAAAATGAATGAGCAATAATAAGGCAGCAGGCTGCAATATATAAAAGCAAAAGAATATTAACATATTACACAAGATAAAAATTACAAATGTACAAATTATTATAACATCCGCCCATTCTGATTATGTTATCCTGTATATTGAAAGGGAAAATGTTATAAAATAAAAAAAAGGAGAGATAAAACAAAGTGATGTATAAAATGGATATCCAAATAATTCCAGCAGTTTTTAGCAATATAAGCTCTTCATAACACCTGTAATGTATGCAGAATTAGCTCATTCTGCAGCTCATATGATGTTACATATATTTGTAGCACATTTAAGTACGCTTGTTTTTTTATTAGTCCCTTTTCTCCTCCTTCTATAGAAACAGTCTGGTTGTCTTCACCCCACATTTACCTAGTTTCTGCTTGCAAATCCTGGTGTCTTTGACTCCTATATCTGGTTTTCTTACATCTGTTTTTTTTAACTGTTCATATTGGGTAATCCCATGTGATATGAACTCATCATGGTCAATAGTAATTTCTGGTTCAAGTTTACAATGCTTCTCAGCTACTTGTATTTTGTAATGCTTGCACAATCTTGAGTGCAGCAACCTTGCCAGATTGTTGTGCATTTCAATATACAGTACATACAGTCAGTCATGAGTATATTGTAACCAGCAATGAGATGCGCAGAATGATCAACTGTGTGTTTATCTAACTTTTTTCTATAGACATTGTAAACCCATGTGTATGTAGTCCACTGTCTTGAGTCATCATTATTTTTTGTGTGTGTCATGCTTGATTGCAATGAGCAGTCAGTGGTTGTTCATGCATATAAATATTAATAACCTTACATTATATAACTTTGCAACTCCAGTAGTGTAGAGAGATAAAGGCTCAGACTACAGCTCAGCAGCAAAAGGATTTCATTAGTAGCTTGGGCAACTGATAGAACATCAGAGGAAGGCATGGGGTGGGCAGCTATGTGGATGCTCCCTGTGAAAATGAATGGTGAAAACTGGATACATCACACTGAGGGGGTGTAGCCCAAGGTGGGAGAAAGGGTGGTGGGTATGGTTGAGTTACCATGGAGGTGGAGAGATATGTCTCCCACCCCTATTGCACACCAGTCCTTTAAATGTAACCACAGCACTGCATTAGAAGGGGAAGTAACAGGTAGGCCCAAGTTGAAAATACCCCTGGCATATATTGATGGCCAAGCCCCCGAAACACCTTTAAGATCTACAACAGGCCCCCGTTTTATTAGAGTAATGTCTAGAGGAGAACAAAACAACATTTCCATCATATAACGAGGTATTATGCAGGTAATGAGAAGAGCAGCCGAAAGATAATTTAAAGAGTCAGTACTTTGACTTCCAGAGATTTAAGTATGAATGCAAACTTGAGCCACCATAACATTAAAGAGAATTAAACTTTCATTTGTAGACCTTAAAGTGGTGAAAGAAGTCTACCTGGATCATACCACATGTGTAAAACAGTTCAGTAACTCTCATACACTACCATCCAACAGACTTAGCATGCATTGCTGCCTCCCTCATACTTCAGGTATGTGGGACGGGAGTTAACCATTGTGCTTCTGTCTTATTTAAGGTAGGTGTACTGGATTTTAAGTTATGATCTTCTTACACAGAGAAGAAAGACAACAAAGATATGCAGTAGTAATACACATGAAGATCTAAATTGCAGTGAAGAGTATAAAAATGGTTAGGGTCTCCAAAAATGTGTGAAGCAAATGCAAATAACTGCAATGAGCAGGAAAAAATATTGATTGCAGTACCTTGTGGAGTTACTTACATCATTTGACAGATAAAGATTAGAATGCTTAGTCTCATAGTGCTGAAGAAAGGGTAAGGTGCAGATGGATTGTAAAACTTTGCAAGTCTTTCAACCCCCCCATAATGATACTGCATGGTTTATGCAGTTTAGTTAGTTGCTTTGTGGACACAAATTGGATGGAGGGTGATCACTATAAGATTCATGTAAAACACTTAAGTTTAAAGAATTAGTTGAATGTGGGTCAGTGATTTGAAAGCAGAGTTTTTTTGATAACTGTAAATAAAGTGATACTTTTGGCAATATTCTATATTTTGTTAATGTAAAAACTAAATGAAAACTCCAGCCAAGCTGTAACTTCCAATGAGTGATCTCTCAAACCTCTCTAATCAGAAGTACATGGGATATATGCAAATTACCCTTATGAACATCAGGTGTTTCAGCTAACTGGCGATTCTGAATGCACAAGCAGAGTGTTTGACAATGCATAAGAAACACAGGGCTGTTATACCCAGCTGATGTCCATTATCATTAAGGTGACTGCAAAATATCCCAAATAACAAACTAAAACAATGCGTGAGAAGGTCACACACAAAAAACAATCAGTAAAAACTAAATAAAAACTCCAGCCAAGCTGGAACTTCCAATGAGTGACCTCTCAAACCTCTTAAATCAGAGGCACATATGATATATGCAAATGATCCTTATGAACACCAGGTGTTTCAGCTAATTGGCGATTCTGAATGCCCATGATTGTTACTGATCGTTTTTTCTGTGTGACCTTCTCACTCATTGTTTTAGTTTGTTATGTGGGATATTTTGCAGTACCCTAATGATAATGGACATCAGCTGGGTATAACAGCCCTGTGTTTCTTATGCTTAGTCAAGCTCTCTGCTTGTGCTGTGCTGTGCTGATGAGGTCATAACAAGGCCGAAATATGCATATCCACAGCTAATGGGGTTTGGCTTTATTGGCCTGAAATTGTCCATTAAAATGACAAAACAAGTCACGGACATTCAGAATTGCCAATTAGCTGAAGCACCTAGCGCTCATAAGGGTCATTTGCATATATCCCATGTGCCTTTGATTCAAGAGGTTTGAGAGGTCACTCATTGGAAGTCCCAACTTGGCTGGAGTTTTTATTTAGTTTTTATTGATTGTTTTTTCTGTGTGACCTTCTAACTCATTGTTTTATATTTTGTTAGTATGGTAAACAGTGAGTATAGTGTTTGACTTTGGATAGATTAAGGCTAAGAGGATAGGAACTAGCTGACCGAGTCTTGCCTAGTCTTGCAGTATATCTCTACTTAATTCTGATATTGAATCAGTTTTCCTCTCAACCCCATGGCTGAGCAAATACTGAGTGAATATATTTAGAGTATATATCTATCTAATATATATATATATATATATATATATATATATATATATATATATAGCTTGACCCTTTGCAAAATTGTTTTTATTTTTAGGCTGATGTTTCAAGAAAGAGATTGATTTTATGGGAACAGTGATGTAGTCACAATGTTTTGAACTTTTATTACTAATTGTTTATTTGTTTCAGTAATGTTCTTACTTTGTGAGTTATGGGACATGAACTTGCAGATGTTATTTAGCATTCCTTGAAATTTATAGTGGTTATGAAAGGATTCTGCTATAAGTAATGACAGACTACATTCTATTAGTACATTAAATTCCTATTGGTGAAAGAAAAAAAATATTGCTGCTTGGTCCTTCGGTACTGCAATAAGTCCTCATAAAGTGGTTACTGGTTTGTTACACTGAGCGTGCTTCATCCCATGACTTGTGGATGTATGTTGTAAGCTGAGAAGTGATTTCTTTTATTTCTTTTTAATATTTTTGAGATTCTTGATAGGAGAGAGATGGGGTGATATAAGAAGAATAGTTTGAGGACCCTAGATGTTTATGGTTTCCACAAATGAGGAAGCATAATGGATAATGATGCACAAATAATACAGCAATGAAAGTGTCTAGTATTCTTGAATCTGAGGGTAAGATTGTGAGCTCTGGTGCTGGTAATGTGTGGAAGTTGTTTACATTTTTAATCAATAGTTTTTGGATGTGGAATGTAGTGGTATATTCTTTTTGATACACGTTGGGTAAGGAGTTAGTCATAGTAGGAATAGAGGATGGAATCCTGGAAGGGATCCTGAAATGATGACAAAGATATTGTCTTTGTTAGTTTGGGAAATGGTAATTTTGCTGTTAAGACTTTCACACTTGCAAAGACCTAGTTCATACCAACCTCTGAAAAAATCTAGGTTTTTTTAAGAGTTAGATGTAAACTAAATAATTCCAATTTCTTAATAACAGAAGTAATATTAAATGATAGATAGACACTGAAGAATTGGTTTATTCTTACAGAGACTTATGAAGATGTAAATAATATTTCCTATAGAATGTTTCAGGATAAAGGCCTTTAAGAGACATCTAGTAACTACTTTCAGAAGGGCGTCTTGTTAGTCCTTAGTAAATAACAGTCATGGTCCCAAGTCCCAAACAAGAGCCAATATTTTCTTTCACATTTTCTGGTTCAATCAGTTTCTTTCCAAAAGGCTTTCTAGTTTGTGTGCCTGTGTGTGTGTGTGAAAGCTTAACTTAAAAGCACCACTTTTCACAAAGATGCCTTATTATCCCACAGACAATGATACAAGAATGGAATTCAGAAGGTCCTGGTTCAAGTCCCAAACAAATGTCAATACAGCATTTGTGGTATCTGTGTTGTTGGAAATTAAAAGTGCTAAGTTAGATGTTTCATAGCTGAAAAGAAAATGTTTTTTTTTGAGAAACTCAATACCTATATTTTATTTGAGAGGGTGAGGTTTTGCGGAAAATACATGACTTTACAAGGGGGAGGGATGATATTTTATTTGTACCCATTCATTAGTTGTTACCTTAATTGTATGTATTTAAGCTGCTGGGTATGCATTTCTTAGATTGTTCTGAAGAAGCCTGACAGAGTTTGGGTGAAAGCACTTAACTACATTAACTTGTGTTTGTGTGGTCACTGTCACTGTGATTTTTGAATAAATCTTTGTATCGTTCAGCCTTAGTGTTTTCAACTTCTTTGGTATGTAGGTATGTTTGTGTAAATGCACCGTGGGTATGTGTGTGTGATTAACTGTTCCCTTAGGCTATGAGACTAATACCAAATATTTACTTTTTGTGGGGTTGTTGTTCCCTCTCACCTGTCATCAGTATGAAAGCTCTTAAGAGTTCAGTGAAATAAAAATAATGATTTACTATAATATACCTTTCAACTGTCCAGATTTTTGCAGAATTAATAGATTTTTGCTTCTTATTTTTGGTTTGTTTCTCATAACATTTATGGTTTTCTGACAAATCATTTAGGAATGAAGTCACTAAATAATTAGACATTGAGTTTCAGAATTCATACCCTTCAGAAAAATGCATGCAAGACCTGTTATTCTGTCAACTGTCTTAAGTTTATACAAGAGCAATTTTTAGTGCTGTTTGTATGTTCCGCCAATATATTTGGCCTTGTCCAAATTAATTTCCTGTGTTAAGAGGTACGTGCAAATAAATCATTTTATAGAATTAGGTATATCCACACTTCTCAACTGTCCCTGATTTTGGCTCAAAATGTTGCTCTCCCTCTAATAATCTCTCAGCAAAGTGGCAAATTTGGAAGAAAACATGGAGGGTTTACAATTAATAAATAATTGTAATGATCAGTTAAAGATTACTTTTAATTTAAGAAATGCATGTAGATTCTCTTATTTTGTCATCTGCTCAAGTTAACAGTACTAATATTAAAAAAGTGTCCCTTCTTTGACAGGTCCCCAGCTGTATTATGTGGCTATTTTATATTTTTGCATCACATTTTTGGTCCGTTTTTCATAAAATTGTGGTTTTCTGCCAAATTAGTGGCAAATCATTACAGATTGAAGTTAGAAAATAATGACAGACATTTGAGTTTCAGATTTCATACATTTCAGAAAATTCATACTGAAACAAAACCTAATTATCTTTCTAAGTTTATAAGAGCAATATTTAAAAATTGTCCTAATTTTTGGGCCTTTGTCACACTTTATTTATGGCTTTGTCCAGATTTCTTGCTCCTACACAGATGCTTCCTGTTAACCTAGAAGCAGTGTCACCATCAGGCTATGTGTCCAGGGTTCAAGTTCCAGACAAAGTCAGAATTCTCCTTTTACATTCAGTGAGCCCTTCTTCTTTGGTAAGTTTGAAATATGCATTCACAGAATGACAATTAAACAGTGGGGATGGTTATGTTTCTAATAGGAAAAATACTAGTGGATAATAAAAAAGTAATAAAGCATCTGAGAAATGTATGGAAAAAGTTGAGTGTATTTACAGGAATGATTAACTGCATCTTAATTAAGATTCTAGTAAGCAGCCTAGGTAAACCTTATCTGATATGCATGGCAGTTTTTCATTGACAAACAGAGGCTCACTTGTAGTTCCATAAAACAATATTGCAGTTATCCTGCCAGATACATATGCCAAAGTTGGTGTTACCTCTACTTGCCTTCCTTGCTGGACACATTTTACTGGCTTTAATATGCCATAAGTACTATAACTTGCCTTCAGAAATAATACAAGGTGGAAAACATTAAGGACTTCAGATGTAGTCTAGTATATCATATCCTTGAGGAGTTTGATGAATTAATACCTAGTGGCTAGAAATTAGACTAGGTCGGGAGTGGGGGCAGACTCTCAGTGGCCATGATCAGCAGTGCAGAAGAGCTGCCAAGTGAATGCAAGTGAAGTGTATGGCTATCCAAATAGCTTTCGTATCTGAAGTATGTCATCAAGCCTGTGTAAGCCTCTTGCTACAGTTCAGAACTTTGAGACAAACCAAAAAACAAACTGATAATCCACAAAATCTGACTAATAACTGTAAGCCAAGGAACTTGTAAATAAAATACAAATTTATTCTTATCGAATGAAGTGCTTTTCTTTGGCACAAATGTGTCAACTTTTTCAGATTCAAAACAGTTTTGTGAAGTACACACACCACTTAAAACAACTTACTCTTGTCATGTGATCAGCATCAGCTGGTGCTGCTGTTCTAGAGCCTGCTCATATTTAAAGTGATATTACATATAAAAAGCAGTAATAAAACACATTGTGCATGCTGGTACAACGTTCAACAGACTGATAAAACCTAATCTAAACTAAGCAGATTAACTATGCTTAGCAGTCAATATCGACTGCTTAATAATAAAGAATAAATCAATTAGTGTTACAGTTAAACAAGTTAAACTTATGGCAATCCTGGTTGAATAACAATCCTAAGAAGTCAGAAATTGTCCAATGGTCAATTTCTGACTTTTTGAGATAGTCACTTGTTAGCATTTTTTAAGTACAGTTTGTATACACGTATTGGTTATTAATGTATTTTTGACACTTTTACTTGTATTGTAAAATTGAGTTAACTGATAGCATAGAACCAATCCTGTCTGAGTTGTTGGTTGACAATTTCTGACTGCTTTTTATATGTAATATCACTTTAAAGAAGTTGACACATTTGTGCCAACGAAAAGCGCTTCATTCGATAAGAATAAATTTGTATTTTATTTACAAGTTCCTTGGCTTACAGTTATTAGTCGGATTTTGTGGATTATCAGTTTGTTTTCTGGTTTGTCTCATGGCATTTGGTGCTTCTGACAGTCCTGCGAGTCCGAACTTGTTTAATTCACAGCAACCCCAAACAGAACCACTTAATTTAACCTTGCTTTTGGACCTTATGAACCAATGGCTCGATTCACTTTCTACTAGGTTGGACTGAATGGATAAATCCCTTTCACAACAAGCTAGTAGGGGTGATGGACAACAAGACAACATTTTCAATTCTGGAAGGGGTTCCTTTAATACTAATGCACCACTTAGAGTTGGTCCATCAGGTAGTGCTGCGACCTGTTTGACAGATACAAATGACAACTCTATTCCAGCAGCACAAGGGCCACCAGGGAATAATTTTTCAGCTGGACTGCAGGGTAGTCGACAACAACCCACTGGACTTTAATTACAACCAGAGATACAAGGGAGTACAGGGCTTATCGGTGCTCCAACATTCAGTCAATGGGTTACAAACACTTCTAACTTGTCGTTTGTGAATGGGTTAAACAGTGAGCGACCGGCTAATTCTTCAAACAACGTACAGGTTGGTTTACAAACTATTAATGACAAACTAAAATTGTTTGATAACAAATGACTAAAAATGAAAAAGCTCCAACTAGAAGTCATGTATTTTAATACTTGCCTTGATCAACACATTGTTCCTAAAGGGTTACGCTATCACCAATACCCCACCAGTTTAATTGCTGATTCACCTTTTCATCTTGAACTGGTATCTTTGTTTGACAAACAAGGCTTTGACTTAATGAGCTTAATGATTAAACACTACAACCTTTATATTGAAACTTTGATTAAGGAAGTGTCTGTTTTGAACACTGAGAGCACTACAGACTTGGACTTCCTGAGATACAAGTTTGATTATGAAAAAGCTTTTTTAGTATAGATCAGCTATTGGAGAGACTTAAAACAAATAAGCTTAAGAAGATCAATAGAGACCGACATGCTTATGATACTGGCACTGCTTATCCTAAACCATCTAGTGCACAGTCAGCAGCAGCACTAGGTGGGAATACACAAATTTTGCTTAACACCAATGCGGATTCTACCCTTGACAACATGGGTAGTCCTAATTCTATTGTAGTTGACAACAATGACAACACCCTGAGACGTAATGAAAGAATTCGTAACCAAAACTACAATAACAGTAATGGGACAACTACACACAGCACTAATATGAATAATAGAAGTGATTCCAACCAAAATTTTCGTGTAACCAAAGACTTAGGAGCAATTCCAAAGAAGAAGTTCAACAACATGCAGAAGAACCAGAGGAACAAACGCAACAACAGATTCAAGAGATAGGGGCTATACCCCCTTTGGGGGTAGACATTCTCTTGAATTCAACAGGGGATTTTAAAATCTTTAATTATTCGTCCTTGCACATTGACCCCACGCTAGTTGACTTCCTAGCAAAGGGTAACACATTTGTTCCCAGTAAACCTTCTATCTTGGAACACCTGGCTCTTGACTTGAAACTGTTTGTCAGAAAATTGAACTTAACGGTTTTACTTGGGAACCATACTACTTCAAACAACACTCTTAGGGTTCCAAGTACTTTCAACCCCCCTCTTCACCAGACTTTGAGTATTTGAGCAAATCTGTGAACTGGACTTTCACCACATCATGGAGACACATAAATTTGGGAACAGAAACAAGTGTCGAAACATTACATCACAGGAAAATGAATTATTGAATTTGTTAAAATCTTCACTCGTGAGGGTAGTGAAACTAGATAAAGGGAGTGGGATTGTTATTTTGGACTTTGTTGACTATAACAATAGAATGTTGATGTTATTAAATAGTGAAGCATACTCTAAGGTATCGTTAAATGAAGTCAACACTACATATGGTTGAATTAAAAGTTACCTCAGTGACTTATTTATTGAGTCACTGATAGACAGTGACACAATTACATCACACTGTCCTGGCCTAAAATTCCAGTGCTTTTCGGCATCCCCAAAGTACATAAAAACCTAACTGACCCACCAATGAGGCCACTCATTGATGGGAGAGGGTCTATTACATATCCTTGTTCCAAAGTAGTTGACTCTATCTTGAAGAAATACATATTATTAGAACCACAGGTTTGCAGAGATTCTTGGGACTTCTTAGACAACATTAACAAATTGAGGTTTGATAAAAACAACAACTTTTTAACCATAGATGTTAAAGACTTATATACATCAATTCCACATTTGGATGGAATTGAATGGGTAAGCCTCATGATGAAGTCTAGGGACGCCCCACCACAAGAAATCCAATTAGTGGAACTCTTATTGGATATAATTTTAACTAACAATTTCTTTGTATTCAATGGTGAGTTCTACTTGCAAAATTGTGGAGTGGCTATGGGCTCACCCTGTGGAGGTAGTTTTGCCAATTTAGTTATGGCATTTTGGGAAAACAATGTTGTTTTTAAACATCCACTACACAGGGTGAGCATAGCATTTTATACCAGATTATTGGACGATATTTTCATCCTCTTCAAGGGTGATGAACAACAGGCACAAGAATTCATTAGGTATTTAAACTCAACTACTGAATTCTTAAGGTTTACATCTAGTTTTAGCACAAATTCTATTGACTACTTGGATTGTAAACTCATCAAAGACATTATAAATGAGAGATACGTATCTAAAATACACAGAAAGGAAACGTACTCTAACTCATTTTTGCATTTTACTAGTAATCATCCTTATCACCAGAAGCGCTCAATAGTGAAAGGACAACATATTAGAGCAGCCAGGATGACTACTTTAGACTCAGATTTTAATGACGAGTGTCTATTGTTAAGCAATATGTTTATACAACGAGGCTACCCCTTACAGCTGATACAATCTTTGGTAACAGAAGTGAGACTTAAGAGACAGTTAGGTGTAGTTAAACCTTTACTTAACAGTAAGTTTGCAAACACAATAAATGTTGAGGTAACGAACTTGATAGAGGGCAGCACTATTAGTAACTGCACATTGACAGCAGAAGTAACAACTGGGGAGACAACTAAAGAATTTCAAGCTAGTTTCATAACTACTTTCAGTAATGACAGTCAAATGGTCAGATTTATCTTGAACAAAAATTGGGAATTAATCTTACTTGATAGATCTTTGACCATTAAACTTGGACAAGCACCAAACCTTGTCTTTAGGAAAGGAGCAAACCTGAAAACTTTGCTCGAAAGAAAGAGTATGGGACCCCTGTCAAGGGAAGTAGGAATGACTACATGCGGTAACTGCAGAACGTGCAGACACATTGAGATAGGGGGGAGTTGTGTTGTTAATGGTAGGACTTTCAAGTTGAGGTCTAAATACAACTGTAACTCTAAGCTTGTGGTTTATGTGGCTAGGTGCCAAGCATGCTCAGCCTTCTACATTGGTAAAACCGAACGTAAGCTAAAAGATAGAGTATACGAGCACACATATGCTATAGAAAAGAAAAAAATATGATAATCCATTAGCAAGACACCTTATTGAACACAGTAACCACAAGTTTCTTTTCAAAGTTATAGACCATGTGAGTTTTGATGTGAGAGGTGGACCATTTAACTTGATGCTCAAAGAAGGTGAGCTGTTATGGCAGGTGAGACTAAATGCATTTCTAAGTCCTGGCCTGAATGATGCCTGCAATATTGCTTGCCTCTTAAAGTTAAAAAGTCTAAATAGATGAAGCAGGAACTTTGTAACTTACAACAATGTGCTTTTGATTATGTTTATGTAGTACTTTGGCGATTTATAACTAGAAGTATTTTTGTAGGCAAGCCCTTAATAGTTTTTTATAAACATCAAACCTCTTATAAACCTTAAATACTTGTACTCTAAAAAAATGGCCTTGACCAATGGTCAATTTCTGACTTCTTGAGATAGTCGCTTGTTAGCATTTTTTAAGTACAATTTGTATAAACTTATTGGTTATTAATGTATTTTTAACACTTTTACTTGTATTGTAAAATTGAGTTAACTGATAGCATAGAACCAATCCTGTCTGAGTTGTTGGTTGACAATTTCTGACTTCTTAGGATTGTTATTCAACCAGGATTGCCATAAGTTTAACTTGTTTAACTGTAACACTAATTGATTTATTTTTTATTATTAAGCAGTCAATATTGACTGTTAAGCATAGTTAATATGCTTAGCTTAGATTAGGTTTTATCAGTCTGTTGAACGTTGTACCAGTGTGCACAATGTGTTTTATTACTGCTTTTTATACTTAATATCACTTTAAATATGAGCAGGCTCTAGAACAGCAGCACCAGCTGATGCTGATCACATGACAAGAGTAAGTTGTTTTAAATGGTGTGTGTACTTCACAAACCTGTTTTGAATCTGAAGAAGTTGACACATTTGTGCCAACGAAAAGCACTTCATTCGATAAGAATAAATTTGTATTTTATTTACAAGTTCCTTGGCTTACAGTTATTAGTCGGATTTTGTGGATTAACAGTTCAGAACTTTGTTAGACTTTTTTGTTTCATTTTCAAATATGGAAGACCGTATTTTGTTTTTTGGACCTCCATTTTGGTTTAAGGGGTTGCCACTCTGGGAAAATTTTAAATGGGAGGAAAAAATATCTGAATATGTAAACCAGCATTTTGCTTTACAAGTTCAACTACAACCATTCCTTATCTTTGAACTGTTTAATCATGGCACTGAATGCCATCGTAACAACACTGCTGTATGTGGCTGGTCTTACAGGCATTGTAGGCTTGAATGAGATAAGGCAGTTGAAATAAATAGTGCTGCAGAAGTGAAGAAGTAAACAGCATAATAACACTGTAGTTGGGAATGAGTTAACCACCTCCAGTCTACAAAATTCAGGTTTACTTTGCTTCATATTAGCAAAGAAATTTGCAAGACTTTATTCACTGAATAAAGGTATGTGTGAAGATGACACTAGAAAGTGTTCACATTCATTCATTGGTTATGGGGAATTGTCATATTCATTGCTAAAGTTTGTTTCATGATGTGTTATGGCATTGCTTTTTTCTAACCACGTTTAAGGATCATTTTGAATTTCACATGTTTCAGACTGCATGGATTTGCTTCTTTTGGCTATGTCACAGAAGAGGAAGAGGATCTCCTTACTTGCATAATTTTTCTTTTCCACATTAACTGTCAAATAGCAATGAACAGTACTATTAACAGTATGTCAAATATGCACTCGTAAATATGCATTATGCATATACATTATTGCATCAATTTATTACTTTAATAGGTAAACATTTCACTTAATAGTGACAGGTACATATATGTGCTTATTTTAGATTTACCTTCATATTGTTGAAGCGCACATGAGCGAGGGCAGATGTGCGAAAGTACGATTTCAAAAGTTGGGAATGTCGACACTGAATTGCCAAATTCACAATTGAGTGAATGCCAGTGTGCATTTGCTCATGTGAATTCAGCAATTCGGAGTGCAGATTGCACTACAGTGGGGATCAGATCATGTACTGCAATCTTGGAGTTAGTATATTAAATCCGCAGGGGGTGTAGCGGGGTGCAGGGGGGTTTGCCCCCTGCATGACTGTGTTTGGAGACATCCGTAAATGTGGGGTGTTTCGAAAACATTCGACATTCCTGGAATGTCAAATTCGTTGATCAGCACTTTTGCTATTTTAAATATTCGAAAGTGTGGTTTCTCACCATGTGAGTCAGATATTTGCCTACTTGCATATTTTGTTTGCGACCTTGTAAAGGTAAACCTTATTTTATAGTTCTGCTTCTTTTATTAGTAGAGCGCATATAAAATACTGCATCAAGACTGAATTTTGTGCCTTGTAGTCTAGGATTTTATTTTTTTCCAGTGTTTCATATATCCTAGAAAGCCAATAATTTACATAGTATGATGTATTTTCAACTGTTACTCAAAAATAAGTGTAATAAATACTTCAAACAATACACAACATTTCTGATTTGCTCACTCATAGAAGGTGTGAGAAAAAATCAGAGAATAATATTTATTTCTCTTGTTCTGTCTTCTGTTTTTACTTTGTTTTAGAGAAATCTCATGTTTGGGAGCTAGCTGAAAGCTTTGTTTGCTCAACAAAGAAAACATCTGTGTTTGTAGTGGAATATCATATTGGCTAGGTTATTTATTTATCTGTATTTGTTTACATTGATAGTGACTACTGGGGTACAAGATTATCATTGCCTTACCCAATGAGCTAATTCTGTTCTTTACCAATACAGCAAATTTTGTTAGACATGAATATTTAAAAAATGAATCAGAAGAGAACTTGCAGTGGCCAACTATACTTTTATTCATTCATCCATTCATTCTTTCTCTCACTTGCTACTTACTTAATCCAATGTGCCTATCATGGCATTCGATGGGCACAAGACAGAGAAGGTTGACATATGTGTATATACACACACACACACACACACACACACACACACACACACACACACACACACACACACACACACACACACACACATACCACATACTACACACCTCACATGCAAAAACACTTACACACTTTCACTTTCATATGGCATATACACCCCACAAGCAATTTACATTATCACCATTTCAGTTGCTACATATCTTTGGGATATGGAAGGAAACCAGAGTACCTGGCAAAATCCATGCAAATACAAGAAATGTGTGAAGATAAATGTCAGCATGCGGAAAGTACATTTTCTAAACTATGAATAATTTCATTGCATTCCAGTATTTGTCACAACTGTTCTGCTGGCATAGGGCCAGGGGCGGCTCGTCCTATCGGACTGCAGGACTGCAGCCCTCCCAGCAAGATAAACAACATTTTGTAAATAAAATAATAAAATATAAATTCTTTTAATACAATCATTTATTATCTGGCCCCTGCTTATTTAGCTCTGAGTCCAATTGACTCGCTGTAGTCCCGGAACTCAAACTGCGCATGCTTGCCGAGTTCCCGATAAAAAAAATATAGTTTTTCTGTAAATTCAGATACAGACTGCTGTAAAAGTAGTGCAGATTAATGAGCAAAGGCATCAGTGTGATGCCCAGAAATCTATGCGGTTTTGTAACCGCATAGAAGTGGAAGGGGCACGGTCTGCCACGTCCGCAGGCACGTATGTGACGTGATGGGCTGAATGGCTATTGATTGGTTCTCGCACTCTTCCCGGGCTTTATGTGCTGGGAAAAGAGCGAGAACCAAACAGTAGCAGCGGGTGGGCACTGACTGAGTCAACTTGTTTGTGTATTTGCAATTTGAATTACGTAACATTGCATCGGAAATCAGTCATCCTGAGGACCTGAGGCTAATATTGAATTTTTTTTAATTAGTTCAATTGGACTGTAGTGAGTGACTATTAAGCTGAGCTGACAGCTCACCGAGAGACTGAAATAACAAGTAAGTGACATTTTTCTTTTCTTGGTGGAGTTGTACTGTCTACAGTGACAGTCTCTTTATGCTGGCATGCTGTAGGTAATAATCAGTCTTTATTTTGGCATGGTGTGTATTGACAGCATACCTTTCAACTGTCCCTGATTGACCCAAATTTTGGCTGTGTCCCTCTTAATACCTCCTAAAACCAGTGACTTTTGGAGGAAAGGTGGTGAATTACATTTGAATGATGACAATAATTAAGAGTTATAGACTTCTTTTACTCCAGAAAGTGTATATTAATTCATATGTTCTGATTCTGTCAATGTCTCAAGTTAATAGCATTAATATTTTAAAAGTGTCTCTGATTGTCCCTGATTCTGTTGAAATTTGTCCCTGATTGGTTGAGAGCTATGAGACAGTATTGTGGACATGGTGCGATTACTGTCTTCTGTTTGGTGTCAACCACTGTAAACACAGCGATGTGTGCAAGTGTGCTGAATGCCAGTTATCACTTTAAATGCAATTAATGTGATTTTGTGCAGTGCTAAATGTATTTGGATCATCTATGCTATTTCTGTTTTCTAGTAGATATTACATTGAAGTAATGGAATATATGTGCATGCCGGTTATCACTTTAAACACAATTAATGTGATTTTGTGCAGTGATAAATGTATTTGGATCATCTATGCTATTTCTGTTTTCTAGTACAGATATTACATTGAAGTAATGGAATATACTTGCATTATTTTCTATGCATATGTATAGCTGTGTTAGATACAGTAAGCAGTTCTTGGACGGTGGTATATAGGTTGAGCAGAGCTAGATTGTAAAGTATTAAAATTTAAAAGTTCAAAAGTATTTTATTAATACATCTGTTTATTTTAATACTTAAGGTGGACAACTAATAAGTTAATTCTAATACATTATTTTAATATTTTATTTGTGAGGGTGAGGTTTTGCGGAAAATGCATGACTTTACAAGGGGGAGGGATGATATTTTATTTGTACCCATTCATTAGTTGTTATCTTGTATGTATTTAAGCTGCTGGGTATGCATTTCTTAAATTGTTCTGAAGAAGCCTGACAGAGTTTGGGTGAAAGCGCTTAACTACATTAACTTGTGTTTGTGTGGTCACTGTCACTGTGATTTTTGAATAAATCTTTGTATCGTTCAGCCTTAGTGTTTTCAACTTCTTTGGTATGTAGGTATGTTTTTGTAAATATACCATGGGTATGTGTGTGTGATTAACTGCTCCCTTAGGCTATGAGACTAATACCAAATATTTACTTTTTGTGGGGTTGTTGTTCCCTCTCACCTGTCATCAGTATGAAAGCTCTTAAGAGTTCAGTGAAATAAAAACAATGATTTACTATAATATACCTCTTAACTGTCCAGATTTTTGCAGAATGAATAGATTTTTGCTTCTTATTTTTGGTTTGTTCCTCATAACATTTATGGTTTTCTGACAAATCATTTAGGAATGAAGTCACTAAATAATTAGACATTGAGTTTCAGACTTCATACCCTTCGGAAAAATGCATGCAAGACCTGTTATTCTGTCAACTGTCTTAAGTTTATACAAGAGCAATGTTTAGTACTGTTTGCATGTTTCGCCAATAAATTTGGCCTTGTCCAAATTAATTTCTTGTGTTAAGAGGTAATGCGCAGATAAATCCTTTTAAAGAATTAGGTATACCCAAACCTCTCAACTGTCCCTGATTTTGGCTCAAAATGTTGCTCTCCCTCTGATAATCCCTCAGCAAAGTGGCAAATTTGGAAGAAAACATGGAGAGTTTACAATTAATAAATAATTGTAATGATCAGTTATAGATTACTTTTAATTTAAAAATGTATGTAGATTCTCTTATTTTGTCATCTGCTCAATTTAACAGTACTAATATTTTAAAAAAGTGTCCCTTCTTTGACAGGTTCCCAGCTGTATTATGTGGCTATTTTATATTTTTGCATCGCATTTTTGGTCCATTTTTCATAAAATTGTGGTTTTCTGGCAAATTAGTGGCAGATCATTACAGATTGAAGTTAGAAAATAATGACATACATTTGAGTTTCAGATTTCATACCCTTCAGAAAATTCATACTAAAACAAGACCTAATTATCTTTCTAAGTTTATAGGAGCAATATTTAACAATTGTCCTAATTTTTGGGCCTTTGTCACACTTTATTTATGGCTTTGTCCAGATTTCTTGCTCTGAAGTTGAGTGATATGACAAATGTGGCATGGCCATCACCCTCAGCCAGAGACATTTCAAATTGTGACATACTTGTTGCACCCTACTCCCCCATGCAGTGACTCTGGATGTGTCCAAGCAAGGCAAGGAGCAGTTATACAGTGTTAAGTGTGCAGAGTATTCCCCCATGCAAGGTAGACACAAGTACTGCAGTGGCTTTTCATCTGTCCTTGATTTTGCAGAATGTTCTGGTTTTCTGTCATATTTTTATACTGTTGATTTATGGTTCTTCTTAATCAGAAAATGTGTGCTTTTGTAGTGCCTGTTGCTCTGTGTTTAAGTAGGAATGCTTTAATGACCATCAGGTAACCTTGTCTGAGACTATAAGATGCAAGTAAGCTTTAATAAGCATACTGTTAAGGAATTACCAACATTGAAAGCCATTTTGTTGTTGCCATGCAGATAATATTTACATAACTAGATAGCAAATAAGCTTTGGGTATTGAAATGCATATGACAATATTTGTAATAAAGGACAGGATTACAGTATTTTCAGAAGCTCATTACAGTTGTTGGAGACTTGCTATTATCTTTGCAGGCTATACCCATAAACTAAACAGAATGTCAATCTATCATGTGTGGTCCATAACCTGTGCAGTAATCTTTTAAGCAATTTATCTTGAGCTAGTTTCTTGTTTGTTGTTCATTTTTTACTTTGTTCATGTTTTTCCCATGAAACAAGTAGACAGATGTTGTCAGGCAGCAGGCCTTTTTTGGATAAGAAACATTTTTACAAGTGGGGGTATCACAGAGATTGCTACTTTCAGCATGTTACTTAGTACTTTTATAAAGCTGAATATAAATTATAATTAGAACTGCAGTGCAGGGAGAAGTGGTTTGAGTTGAGTGCTGCTTGTTTTCTTATACTTGATTTTGACTGGCATTCCAGTAATGTATTTAAAAAGTAATTTAGTTTTTCATGCATCACAACCTTTTTGTTTCCATCTAGATATTAAGTAAGCTATCATGTAGCCAATGCATTGAAATATTTTTTTTCTTCTACACTTCATTTTGTCGTGATTGGACTCTCATAATGACGGTTTGGCACCCAGGGCAGTGTATTTAATTAAAGACCCAGTTTTTGTGGTTTTTAGCATAACCCCACCTCTTTCTAGTTGGCCACACCCCTTCCCATTGGCCCCACCCATTCAGATGTTTCCTGCAGCCCCTCTTTGATTTAAAGCCACCAGCTGCCACTGCATAGGGCATTTAACTGACAAAGTAAAAAAACAGTGAAAACAAACACCAAACTTCAAATAATTTGAAAACAGAAACAAAAAAGCATAAAACATTGAAGTAAAACAGTATAAATTTAAATGCTTGTTTGGAGAATGGAATCTCTTCCCATCATAGGTGATTTTTCTCCCATACTTCTCTACTCCTTCATCTATTTTACTTATCATCATGACCGATCATTAAATAATACTGGCTTTGGAACTAATGGTAACAGAAACTCATGCAATAAATATGCTACATGTATAGAATAGACCCATTTACTATACCTCATAAGCATTTAAAGACGGATATGTCTGTAGCATTCCCAAGTGAGAAACAAATAATCTGTAAGCAACAAAAACAATTGCAGTCAGATCTGAAACACAAAGACATCTCTGCCCCACAAAAAAAAAAATTACATATACCTTCACACATTCTGCAAGTATCAATCTGGCATGTCACTCGTCCATTATGGATGAAGTATGCTTAGACATGCTTAAATTGCATAGTCACTAACTAATATGTTGCATTTTAAAATCAGTCTCTCAGAACATCCCATTCAGCTTTAAAAGTTGTATGGCAGTCAGTCGTTTTACTGCACCTTTTCTGTAAACTGAACAAGTAATTTTTTATCCCCTAAAAACGTAACTTCTAGAACTCGCTCAGTTAGACCCAAAACTCCGTTTTTAGCATATTGCCAAATGGTATTTTAAGAATGTACAAAAGACTCCGTGTATAAGTTGAAGACAGATTAGAAATGGATTCTCTGAGTAAGCAACCACATTGTTATTACAGAATACTGTATTGACCATTCAAAAGAGAAAGAAGCCTGAGTATGATATGTATTGCTTGTGGGAAACTTGCACAACTATCTGTAACACCAAGATAAAGAGAAAGTGAAAAAGTAAAGAAGAAAAAACTTCAGTTCTGTGAAATTCTAATTATATTTATCAAGACAGCTCTAGCTTCTGTTCTGTCCCACATCTACTAGGTTAGTTGCACAGACCTTTCTGGAGCACTAAAAGGATGTTTTGGTTTCTGATAACTGTAAATAAATAGTTGACCAACTTACAGCTCTTTAAATCCACCCCAATTCTAAGAAAAATCCTCACTAATTTCTGCTTTACAGTATAACTCAGATTTCCTAGTAATCATTTGCAGAGATCCTGTGTTGCAATGCTCTTACATGTAACATATCTCTTGATGGGGTGTTAAATATAGTGCAAGTTGGTATTAAGAAACATCTTGTGCCTGACAAATTTACATCACATGAATAGTACAAGATTGACTAAATATATACAATGAATGTCTGTATGAAAAGGGAGATGTCAAAATGGAAATGTTGCCTAATACAGGAACTTGAAATATATAATCAAAATACATGTTTTGTTGTAATACTATCAATTAGGATTTAATCTCTCATATTATTGATGTAACTATATTCTATGCACATTTTATTTGGATTCTGTATAAGCCCCTCCCCACCCCCACCAGTAAAATAAGAACAATTTATGTCTTACAAGTTGATGATTTTTACCAGCCAATAATTCCGCAGGTATAGCCCTCTATAGTAACTCTATAGCCGGGCACTGGAACAACCTTCCCACAAACATATGAAATATAACTTCTACTGTCTCCTTCAAAAAGGCATTACAATCCCACCTACAGGAATCATGTCTCTGCAGCTGAGATAACCCTGATTAAACTGTTATACTTCCTCCTGCTCTATTATCATTCCCCTCTCACTCAGCACCTTACATCTCCCCCTAACATATCTTCTTCCTTATCTGTCCTACTTTTATTAAACCCCCATCCAACCTTCCTACGCCAAGTTGTTCTGTATCCTTAACCTATAAATCCACCTCTCTACCCTGGGTTCTGCAATCGGGTAAACCCCTTAATATTCTCCATACTACATACTGCACTCTAACAACTCCCCTTCTCTCAGGCTATTACTCCTCCACTAATACACCCTCTCCCCTCTCTCCTCTACTTCCTTTTACCCCTCCACCCTTTTAACATTAACTTGTATTTCATCCTCATTGTTAACTTCCTGTGAATCAGCATAGAATACTAGACAATTATAACACATATAAACTGCTAAAATCATAAATTAAATATTGTATGTAAATGTGTCTAGTTTTTATACTGTTTAAGATTATCTTACTACTATATACTGATATTATTGTATGTCAAAATGTCTTATGTAAACAAATCAGTAAGAAAAAAAATATATATACTGTATTAGGAGCTTTTCTCCCTGGGCCTCTGCTGAAAAAGGACCTGTGTCCAGTTGGACTTTCCTGGTAAAAGAAAAATGTAAAATAAATAATAAAAATAATAAATACATTTGCAGACAATACATTTTTCTCTTGGTTTCATGTGAGACTAGATTATGTTTAAACTCTTTCTTTACTTGGTATGGGAGAACTACTGTGAAGTCAATTTGTTTGTTGTATTTAGTTGGAAATAAATCAGATGGCTGTATAATATTTTTACTTTAGCTTAAATGCATTGTTGAGATTCCAAAGTTCTGTCATTACATAAGAGTAATTTTTAATGTAGTATTTATTTTCTAGGCAAGCTAACAAACTGAAGCTCCATTTGGTAACTGTACATTTGTTTGAAGCCATTTCAATCAGCAAATCATTTGGTCAAAATTGGGCAACTTCCCCCAAAGTTGTGTGCCCTCAGAGTATATCATATATTAAGTCAAGAAGTGTATTGGGTGAGGTTCATTACACAGAGACATGAGGGCTTGCCCTGAGATACATGGGGTGTACTTCTCATAAGATGTCTGTCAGTATAAAAAATGCTCCATTAGTTAAGACTGACATGAATAAATGTGCGATGCTCATTTGCTTTTAGCCATGACATAGATGCAATAAATACATGTGACAAATATAACACAATGGTATTCTGAACACTGAATGCAATCATTTACCATAAATGCAGCGGAAATAACGATCAGTTTATGGACTTAACCATATCCTATTAGGATGAAGAAGATAAACAATCGGGAACACTGAAAAAAATCAAAAACAGGAGACCAACCAACAATATGTTGTATGGAAGAATGATCAAATCAATTTAGTTATTACTGTATCTATGTATTTTTTTATTTACTATTCATTGAACAGGTGAGTGGGATAGTGTATCTACCCTTTTCGGCCATGCCCAGGACTCAGAGAACAATTATGCAAGCTAGTGGATCATCTAATACTGACAATAGAATTATATATATATATATATATATATATATATATATATATATATATATATATATATATATATATATATATATATATATATATATATATATATAAATATATATATATATATACTTAAGCAATCAGCTGGACATCATTGGTAAATGCGGTATGAAACACAATACATCCTTTGTACTTTCAAGTTTAGAAAGCGGCACATACTTAGAAAAGGCACTACAGAGAGTAATTAAGTAAGTAGAGTAGTGTTCTATATACATTATATACAGAAATGCTGATTTAGGTTGAAACAGAAAGGAGATGTTCTTATACCTCTTATACCTCTTATAGAACATGCACTTTAGTATAAGCTGTAAACTAGAATGCTTGTAAAGTTTAAGCATTACACTATTGAAAGTAGTTAGCCATTGTCTCTAAAACAATTGCATATGGCTTCATTACTTACATGCTTTTCCCATTTTTTAAGTCATTCAGTGTTGATAAAGATCTTATTTGTATAATGAGCTGATTCCATGCAAGGGGTATTAGAAGGCTGTTTTTCCATTCACCGTCCAGGAGACAGTGATCATATCTTCCTGGAAACACCTCAATAAGCATGTTCTTTTAGTGGTACTTTTTTCTTAAGAGGGCCAGTAACCATTCTCAAGAATCGTAAAAAAGAGTAAACTACAGAAAAAATTCTCCCTGTCACTAACAGGGAGCTGCTTTAGACCATTTATTGGGTTATATTGATGGTTATGTGAATCAGCTGGTCCAGATGACATACCTGTGGGAGCATGGAGGTGTTTAGGTGAAATGGCAGTGGAGTTTTTAACTAGATTGTTTAATTAAATCTTGGAAACTGAGAGAGTGCCTAAGGAATGGAGAAAAAGTGTTTTGGTACCGATTTTTAAGAATAAGGGTGATGTGCAGAGCTATAGTAACTACAGAGGGATTAAACTGATCAGTCACAGCATGAAGTTATGGGAAAGAGTAGTGGAAGCTAGGTTAAGAAAGGAGGTGATGATTAGTGATCAGCAGTATAGGTTCATGCCAGGAAAGAGCACTACAGCTGCGATGTTTGCTCTGAGAGTGTTGTTGGAGAAGTACAGAGAAGGTCAGAAGGAGTTACATTGTGTCTTTGTGGATTTAGAGAAAGCATATGACAGGGTGCCTAGAGAGGAGTTGTGGAATTGTATGAGGAAGTCGGGATGTCAGAGAAGTATGTAAGAGTGGTACAGGATATGTACGAGGGTAGTATGACAGCAGTGAGGTCTGCGGTGGGACTGATGGATGCTTTTAAGGTGGAGGTGGGATTACATCAAGGATCAGCTCTGAGCCCTTTCTTATTTGCAATGGTGATGGACAGGTTGACAGACGAGATCAGAGAGGAGTCCCTGTGGACTATGATGTTTGCAGATGACATTGTGATCTGTAGTGAGAGTAGGGAACAGATGGAGGAGACCCTGGAGAGGAGGAGATATGCTCTAGAGAGAAGAGGAATGAAGGTCAGCAGGGCTAAGACAGAATATATGTGTGTGAAAGAGATGGATGATAGAGGAATGGTGAGGATGCAGGGAGTAGATGTGGGGAAGGCGGATGAGTTTAAGTACTTGGGATCAACAGTTCAGAGTAATGGTGAGTGTGGAATAGAGGTGAAGAAGAGAGTACAGGCAGGATGGAGTGGGTGGAGAAGAGTGTCAGGAGTGATATGTGACAGACGAGTACCAGTAAGAGTGAAAGGGAAGGTCTACAAGAGGGTAGTGAGACCAGCTAAGTTATATGGGTTGGAGACAGTGGCATTGACAAAAAGGCAGGAGTCAGAGCTTGATGTGGCAGAGTTGAAGATGTTAAGATTTGCACTGGGTGTGACAAGGATGGACAGGATTAGGAATAAGTATATTAGAGGGTCAGCCCAGGTTGGAAGGTTTGGAGACAAAGCCAGAGAGGCATGATTACGTTGATTTGGACATGTGCTGAGGAGGGATGCTGAGTATATTGGGAAAAAGATGCTAAGGATGAAGCTACCAGGTAACAGGAAAAGAGGGAGGCCTAAGATGATAAGGTTTATGGATGTGGTGAGAGAGGACATGCAAGTGGTTGGTGTGACAGAGCAAGATGCAGAGGACAGGAAGAAATGGAAACAGTTGATCTGCTATGGTGACCCCTAACGGGAGCAGCCGAAAGAAGAAGAAGAAGATGTGAATCAGCTGGTAGAGAAAATCTACAAGTTCTTTTCTCTACTTTCTATGTGTTATGTGATGACTACAGAGCAAGTACATTCATGCTGAGGAATCAGATGATTAAGTTACGTCTTTCCAATAGTATGTTGTGTTACATTCAACACAGTAACATTTTTATTCTGAAGAAAACAAAGGACTTGCATTTTCTAATGGATATAGGCAAGGAACTCCATATACAAGATGCATGATATGACAAAAGCCTTAATATCAGTTTCATGTATATATGCTAAAAGACTTGTATTTTCTGATGGATGTGAATAGAGAGCCCCACATAGATGGTGCATGACATGGCAAAAGCTTTAATGGCAGTTTCATGAGTGTATAATCGAGTGCCAATGGAAGATAATCCACAGAACAGGAGCAAGCAGATCTTGTGAAGCTCTTAATCTAACTGTAACTTCAAGTGAAGGACAGCATTTCATGGGCAGTAGGTCAAGAAGGTAATGTTGCTAAGATGAAGTTAACAGTATAGAGCACAAACAAGCATCCCGCCTTCTTTGAGGTGAGGTAGTGATGTCCCTTCCTGGAAGAGTATGTTATAAACTTGCAGAGACTGCTTTATGAAGTTTGTAGTTCTCTCATAATTTGAAATGCAGAAAAGGTGGGAATTGAAAGTACATACTCCGGACCTAGGGATACCTCACTTGGTGCTTTCATAGAATAGGCAGAGTGAGTGGTCACAACCAAATAGAAAGTTTTAAGTATACATTGTGTTTTGAGGACTTCTCTTTTAATGTAAGCTGCAACTGATCACAGTGTTTGTTTCACAACTGATTTGGGTAAAGATGCCACAGCCTGATTTGCACAATCTTTTTTGTTCTGAGTGACATGACTTATATTTTTGTGTAAGTGATAATTAGTCAATAGTCATAGGTTCACAGGTAGGTACTAGGCTATCAGCCCTAGGGCCTATACAAGCCTAGCCAAAAAGGTACCCTGGCTTTCACCACCCAAGAAAATTATTTTCCTGTGCCCCTGTAAAGTAGAGCCACAGAGGTGATCCCGAGGTGAATTTCCTATTTCCCATCCAGTCATCAAGAGTTTTCTTAAAGAATGCTAATGAGGATGAAACCAATGCACCATCTGGATACTAAAAGAGTACTTTTCTGAGCAACATATGGTCATGTCATCACTATAAAGTAGTATTTGTATATGCTAGAGATAACAGAACATGATATTGTTTAATACAAAGAAAAGAAGAGTACCTATACATAATATATGAGAAGAGTACCTATATATAATATATGAGAAGAGTACCTATACATAATATATGAGAAGAGTACCTATACATAATATATGAGAAGAGTACCTATACATAATATATGAGAAGAGTACCTATATATAATATATGAGAAGAGTACCTATACATAATATATGAGAAGAGTACCTATATATAATATATGAGAAGAGTACCTACACATAATATATGAGAAGAGTACCTACACATAATATATGAGAAGAGTACCTATATATAATATATGAGAAGAGTACCTATACATAATATATGGCATACTTTTCCTTTTCTCCTTGTTGTAGAAGGAAAGAGCATTTACTGCAATCTATGTGACCAGCATTTGATTAGTGGCCCCAACACTGTCAGGGAAGGATGGAGGGAACTGAAGGGACATGACCTGCTCTCCTCTCTCAGGGGAACTCTTGAGGAGTACATAGGGAAGTGAAATTTCTGAAGAATGCAGAAACCACTTCCTATCCTTGAGGGAAAAGCAGGTTTGTTTCTTGTTGGCATTCCTTGTGGAAGTGAGGGATGACCAGCATTTACAGCCCATTGAATCTCCCATTTGGATCATCAAGATGGGCATCAGTGAAAAAAATATAGGAATAAACAGAAAACCCCCTGAACTATCTCAAATGGCTGTCTAAGCCATGGCTCTGCTTGGTTGAGCTTTGAACAGTGATGGAGAAAGAATGGGACAATTGGATGGGAGATGGCTGATAAATTACATAAGAAATGTATTCAAAAGAGTATTTAGGAAATTCACCTCAAAAGTGGAATGAAATAAAACCGGAGGTGAATCTTGACATCCATGTCAAGGGCACATTAAAGAAGTAGTCATGATTAGAGAGACTTGATATTAGTATTTTGTAAGGTATGATGCTTTTCTTTCTCCGTGTACTACCATCTACAGGAAAACATATGGCAGTATGAGGTGTTTCATAGCTTTGAAAGCTCTAGAACAGCATAGCCAGAAAAATGGTGGGCAAAAACAAAATGCCTTTCTGATGAATGAATGGCTTTAAAAGCTGTTATGCACTCCACTCTGCCACGTTTCTGTGAATTGTGTTAACAGCTTTGATGCTGTCAAAATTCTTATAAGCTAAGTAGCAATGAAAGCTGATTAATAAAACATCGTTTAGCATATTTCTTTCATCAGAAAGGTGTTTAACAAAGCTTTTTCCTGAATTTGGAGGATAATGATAGGCATGACACAAAGATGCATCTACATACTAGGATTGACTATAGCATACTGATCTGTAACTTGAGGTCACATTACACAAATCCCCTAGAATGGTAACACCCCTTTATAAAATAAGAATACTGTATATGGCATTAGCCATTATTTATGAATTCTATTTTCAAGTTATATTCCCTTTGCCATAAACAAAAGTGGTACACTGAGACAGCAGTTAGCATTGCTGCCTTATGGTGCCTGATTCTCTTATTTGGTTCTTTTCTGGAGTACTCTCTCTCTGTGCAGTTTGCATGACCTCCATGTGTCTGTATAGAGCTTTATGGGATGATCTGGACATATCCAGCGTTATAAAGCTGTGCTGTAGGTGAAGGTATTTCTTCAAAATGCCATAGGTGTCAGTGCTGTCTGAGAGTGAGTAAATATGTGCATCTTGCTATGGGCTGGCATCTCAATCAAGATTTGTTCCTCTGTCTTGGGCCCAGTGAGTGCTAATACAGAGTCTGCCTCCTCCTGAACCATGAAATGGATTAAGGTATTAGCTGGTGAATGGATGTATAAATAAATTAGTTAATTAAACACCATCATTGAAGAAACTTGGATTCTTTACAAGTCCACATCTGATTGTGTACTGCTATTGTGAACCTTGTAAAGCAAAAGATTTACTGAAGTGATGTTCAATTTGACACCACGTTTCTGATCAGAAAGCTTTTCGTGCTTCTGCTGAAAGTCACTAGTGGAACTTAGATGTTTCATATTTTCTATTGTCATTGCTGATAATGTCACAACATATTGGACTTACTATTATTATTTATGCTTAAATATACTGTACTGTATTTTAATAATTAAATAATTAATTAATTTACTTGGAAATTGAAATTCTTAAAAAGGCAATGCTTCAAAAAAACATAAAATAACCATACTATAAAACTGTGACAATAAACATTCTGTACTAAAATGCCATATTCTCAAGTTGTAATAAATATTCAACCTTCCATTATTTAATTATTAGAACACAGTACAGTATATTTAAGCACTGTTATTTAACAATTCCTTGTTCTGATGAAGCTTTGTACTGACAAAGTGAAAGCACGCTCAACTTTACTGTATCTGATTTTTCTGTTCATTTATTGGATTTTGCTCATTGGATTAAACTTGTGTTTTAGAGCTTATTTGTTTGATTCTGGTTCATCACCGTCTTGGAGCTGTTTTTTCTTGGCTTGAGGTATCGTTTTTTTTGTGTGTGTTTCTTGGTTTCCTTATCCATGGCGGAACATGTGGAACCGGAGGTCTTTTTGGATACACCAGCAGTCTTGAAGCAGACCATTAACGATGACAGCACGCCTGTAACCAGGAAGGAATTTCAACAGGTTATGGTGCTATTATCGCAGATTATGGAAAACTCTAAAATCTCTTCATTTGGGCAAAGCGAATTACCTGGTAATCAAATTTTATATAAAGAACAGCTAGCGTCTTCTAAAACAGATACACTCCGGGAAGGAGACAGACGCAGCAGCCCACGTGGTGATAAGGAACAAACTTATTTGAACAAAAGGGACGGTAACAATAAAATAGCATTTCCACAGAGGGGAAAAGCTAATGCAGGTACTGTGAACTTCAATTTTGACACTTGGTCCAGCAGGCATTTCAATTTTAATGAACTCAGTTTTGACAATGATTTCGAGTCTTTTGATGAGACTTTTAAAAAAATTAAAGACAAACTGTATGGTTAGAAAACCAATCAATTGGAAATTGACTATTTAAATGAATGTATTGCAACTGAAAGGGTACCAAAGGGGTTAAGACTCTTTAAATACCCTAACAATGTTAAGCATAATTCTTTATTATACAAACAGCTTACGGATTTATTTAATAAAACAGGCATTCATATGTTGAAGCTAATGGTTAAAGATTATGAAGCTCAAAATGAAGTATTGTTAGCTGAAACAAATGAATTGCACAACAAAGTTTTGGATTTCAACAAAGAGAATTTTGATGGAAGGAAATATGATAATTTGTTTGTTGAAATTGATAATTATTGTGACAGAGTTATTTTTAGGAAAATGAAGAAGTTAGATAGGGATTTAAATGACTATAGAAATGGTAGGGCATATCCTGTGTTTAACAATTTTAGAGAATCCAAGAATTTGGTTGCTGACAATTCTATTAGAATGGGTCAGATGGACACTGATATTTCAAATGAACAGTATGAGGTCCCTTTAGGGGAAGAAACGGTGAGGAGGAGCGAAAGAAAAGCAGAGGAAATATTCTTATCAGAACCTTCAGACACACAGGGGAGGGAGAGGGGGCAGGTTTCAGGGAAGAGCACGGAATTATTAATTTTTGATGGTTCTTACCCCCAACCCCCATGTTTATGAACGATTGTTGCCAATATGTAAATACGGACACTGATAATTTAATAGTCTGTAGACAAGATAATTTTACAGTGTATAATTTCACGGATTTGGTAGTGGATGATAGTTATTTTAAATTATTTACCAAAGGCTTCCAGTTTGTGCCCATGAAGGCAGGGTCCATGGTCAATACATTAATTGATATCAAGTTATTTGTAAGACAATTAAACTTACAAATTTATTTTAAAGGTAGACAGTTTAATCATAATGAGTTAACTAGGAGAAGTTTATTTAATCCACCAACCAATACTTCTTTAAAACCTTTTGAAGAAATGGTTGAGAGGGATGTGAGACAAATGAAGTATTATGTGGATCTCCCCAATGACAATTGGTCATAAGAAGAAAAAATACTGGTGAAAAAGTTAAAAAATGAAAAAAGTCAAGGTTATGAAACCTGACAAAGGGGGAGGGGTGGTATTGATGTGCAATGATGTGTATGATACATACATACACAATATTTTACAAGATTTGGATCATTATACGTAAGTATCAAGGAATGAAATCAACATCGCCCATTCTAAGATAAATTATTATTTAACTGACCATTTACTTCAAGGAAGCATAAATGAAAAACTTTATAATTTTTTACATGTTGAGAATCCAAGGATCCCTGCTATATTTGGAATGCCAAAAGTGCATCAAGGGATCGAATTGCTTAAATTTAGACCTATAGTAGCAAGGGCCGGCAGTATTACTGAGCCTCTGGCTATTTTTGTTGATTCTCAATTGAAACAGTTTATTAATTCAGTGCCACATATCACTAAAGATTCTTGGGACTTTTTGAGAAGAATAACTAAGGATAAATTTGAAGCAGAGATTTGTTTTGCTACCAGTGATGTGATCGAACTGTTTCCAAGCATTCCACATAGTGTAGGCTTGGAATGGTTCCGAAAAATTTTATGTTCAGATACAGGTTTTGATGGAAATATGATTAATTTAATTTTATATTTTATGGAGACTATCTTGAAAAATAATTTTGTGTATTTTAACGGTGACCTTTATCAGCAAAAAAAGGGTGTTGCAATGGGGGCAGCATGTGCCCCCATTTATGCCAATTGTGTTTTGTATTTCTGGGAGTGAACATTTGTCTTCAACACTGATTGGCATAAATATATTGCCTTTTACACTCGTTTTTTAGACAATATTTGTATATTATGGAGAGGGTCCAGTGATTTATTTGTGGAATTCATGGATTATTTGAATAACTGTACAGATTTTCTGAGTTCCACTTATACGCTGAATGATTCTAGTATTACTTATTTAGATCTCACCTTATATAAGGACAGCTTGAATCAACGTTTTCATTCCAAGTTATATAGGAAATGCACTTTCTCAAATATGTATTAACATTTTGAAAGTGGACATCCATTTTATCAGAAAAAAGGAATTGTTAAAGGTCAGTTGATAAGGGCATCTAGAATGACCAGTGATGACGTGACATTTCTGGGTGAAGTTAAATACATTAGGCCTTTGTTCTTAGAAAGAGCTTATCCCGACCCTTTGATACGAGGTTTAGTTAAGGAGGTAGTTGATAATAGGGAAGGGAAGATTTTTCCACTTATAGGAGTGGGGGAGGTGGACACGACCCCGGAGAGTGAAAATGTGGTTCATTATAACCAAGCATTTTCACATACATTCTCGGCTACATCTGGGAAAGTGGAAGAAATTATTAAAAAATACTGGCCTTTACTGAAGGTCAATAATGATACGGGGAAATACATCCTTGTTCAACCATCCTTTATAAGGAGAAGAGGAATGAATTTAAAGGACATGTTCAATAGGAATGACATCCAATGTATTGGTAATGGCAATTCTAAAAGGGGTACTTATAAATGTGGTGCATGCCGTCAGTGTGAATTTATTTTACAACAGTGGGACATTCAGATCGCTTCTAGAGGAATCAGGCTCACAGCATCAAAACATTACAATTGCGGCACAAGAGGAATAATTTATATAGGTATATGTTTAAGCTGCAACAGTTTTTATGTAGGGAAAACTACACGTACTCTTAGGAAAAGAATTTATGAACATCTCTATGAAATCAGCAAAGAAAAAGAATCAAATGCTTTTTACAAACATTCATTAGTTTGTAATAATATGAATATAACATTTGCTGTAGTAGAACAAGTAGCTAGTGACCCTCGGGGGGGGGGGGTAGCTGGGAGTCTAGGGTTGAGTTTTGAGAATTATTTTGGCAGTTAAAAACTAACGCCAGTAGACCCCCCAGGCTTAAATGACAATATTAGTATCAGTAGTGTTTTGAAATTAAGACAGGCTAAGTTGTGACATTTTTTGTAATGTACATGCTGTGGTGTTAGTAGGCATTTACACACCTTTTTAGTATATTGTTCAAGCAGGGTTACATGATGTTTTTAATGTTTCTGTTAAGTATTTTGTATGTATTTTTTTAGGTAAGCTGATTTTGCACATTGATGTAGGGTAGAAGTACTGTATAGGGGAGGTTACTCGTTACATTTCATTCATTCATTAATATACACCAGTTAAGGGTTTTCACAGATTTTTAATGTTTATTCAATTTGTATTTGAATCAATATTTTTTAGTTAGATATAGTCATGTATTATAGGTATTAGAATGGAAGGTTTAATATTTATTACAACTTGAGAATATGGCATTTTAGTAAAGAATGTTTATTGTCACAGTTTTATAGTATGGTTATTTTATATTTTTTTGAAGCATTGCCTTTTTAAGAATTTCAATTTTCAAGTAAATGAATTAATTATTTAATTATTAGAACACAGTACAGTATATTTAAGCACTGTTGTTTAACAATTCCTTGTTCTGATGAAGCTTTGTATTGACAAAGTGAAAGCGCGCTCAATGTTACTGTATCTGTTTTTTCTGTTCATTTATTGGATTTTGCTCGTTGGATTAAACTTGTGTTTTAGAGGTTATTTGTTTGATTCTGGTTCATCACTATCTTGGAGCTGTTTTCTTGGCTTGAGGTATCGTTTTTTTTGTGTTCGTTGTTCCACTTAAACCATTCCTGAAGGAATGAAGATTGACTTTTTGCCATTAAGGAAGCTCATTATATATTTTTTTTATTTTTTACTAACTATCTGTCTTTGTTACAGATGTGAGCTTTGTAATATTCCTTCTGTACACTTTCTAAAGAATGTGTTTATGCATGCTTTCATTTCTTTCAGAGATGTGAACATGACATCTTTTAAGTTTGGAATTATAGTGTATTCTGCTATTAATGGATTAGTTTTGTGTCTATTTTGTTCATAACATGAATTCTGAGTGTTCACCAGACTTCTATGCAATGACAATAGTTGTTTGTTGTATATCAGGCTGTGACTGTTGCTTCTCTAATATTATGGTTGTGAACCTGCTATGTTAACATTATGAGCTCTCAGTTTTTAACAGATTTAAAAGCTGTGTAATGGTTATGATAGCAGTGTGTTTTATTTATTTACTATTAGTTTTAATATTCTATGCTGATTGTCATTAACAAAATGTAGTTTTGTTCTAAGCTTGGATCTAAGTCATTTTAAAACATGTTTTTATTACAAGCGCACTATGCAAATGGGGAGTAAGTGTTGCTATGTGTCATTGCCTCATTTTTTAATTGCTTAATTGCCTTTTAATTAGATTGGTTAGCTGGTTCTTAAATAGTTGTGTGTAGGAATTGTTTTCAGGATCTGAGGAAGGCACACGCCAAAAGTGCTTATCCTGTTCTTGTTTTTGTTGTATTAAAGTTCCAGTTTTATGTCTATGGTGTTACGCCCCTCTTTTGTTTTCTTCTAATTTGTGTACTGGAGCATTCTTTGGTGGTGCTTATAGGTTCATAGGTTCATAGGTTGGTACTAGGCTATTAGCCCTAGGGCCTATACAAGCCTAGCCATAACAATTCCCTGGCTATTTCTTCCCACACTATTTACTCCCCTGGACCCCTGTCTAGCAGGGTGACTGACGTGATCCCCGGGGTGAATTTCCTTTCTCCCATCCAATAATCAAGGTTCCTTTTGAAGAGGGCCAAAGAGGCACTCTGCTTGACATGTATGGGCAATCTATTCCAGAGTCTGGGGATTCTCTGGGTCAGGAACCTATCCCTCCAGTATTTTTTTTTATTGTGATGACAAGATTTAGATCCCTGGAGCATGTGGCTCTGAGGGATTGGGATTTCTTTAAGTGTAGCATGTCCAACAGCTCTGGGTTTGACATGGCCTTGTATGTTAAGCAAAGATCGCCTCTGAGTAGACGATATGCGACAGAGTATAGCTGGAGTTTTTTAAGGCGGTCAGTGTAGGGCATCTGCTTTAGGCCTGTGATTCTTTTAGTGAGGTATTTCTGTGGCCTTTCCAGTTGTTGCAGATGTCTTGAGAGGTACATACCAAATGGGGCATTGTATTCTATAATGGGTCTAATGAGGGATTAGACCCATTATGGATTTTGGTACTGACATTGACAACATCACTGACATAGATTGATTATCTCCTTCAGGAAATTCATTGCAACTTTCATCAATTTATATCCCCGCCGTATATGAGTTATGGGTTGTCTGCTTCTTCTGTGGATCTTTATAATATTGCTTTCTTGTACTGACTAATACTTTACCTCATCCAGATTAGCAATAACTCCTGTTTTAACATTAGTGTTAAATTCTCTACATGCAATTTTGGAAGTTATTGGTATTCTCATGATATCCTTCCTGCAGAGCAAAACAAAACAAAACAAAAAAAAAAATGAATGAATAACATGCTTGTCACAGCACAATATTTAAGTCATTTGAATGTTCTTTAAGTTCTGGAGCACATTTTGACAAGTATGTGGTTAAAGTATAGCATACACAGTAACAGACTTTGTTTTAAGTCACCTTCCCATCCAAGGATGGATTTCTCTGTTCAAAAAGTGAAGTGGAACAGTCATTCACTGGTAAAATTTTTACTTTATTTAATATATTCTTAGTAGTCTAAATAATTATTTCAGCTTGCTAATTGCCAGCTGAATAATACTGAGATGACTAAAATTCTAGTTTTGTTAAAAAAATGTGAAACTCTCTGCTATTAAACTGTGGAGCATTATCTGAATTAATTTCTTCCTGTATGCTGTGATAAGAAAATGCATTTCAAAGTACCTGATCACTTCATTATTTGAATGTCTTTCAGATAAACAACTTCTGGATGTTCTGAATAGTAATCCACATAGACAATGTAACATTACTACTGCAGTGGAAAATATCAATTCCTACATTGTGTTGTTTTAATCCTGGAATATTGAGTGGTATAATTTATTCTTTTCATTTCATTTCTGATAGTGGCACACATCTCAGAACTGTGTACAAATACTTCAGAGTGTATTGACATTTTGGCTAAAATAAGATATCCCGTATGTTTTCTTTACATTTTGTGATGCTCAGAAGAGATTCACTGATTTAATGTAGCATGTTTTGTCTAAAGTGGTTTTTGAATTATGATTTTGTCAAACTTGAGCAATAGTAGTTGAACACATGATAGTTAATCATGATATATAAATAAGATATAATGCTTTGAGACATGCTAACATCATCTCTGAGAATCCATTAATGATAAATGCCTTTAGTTGTGTTTTCTGCATATTTTCTTACATCTTTCTCTAAGTTATTTACCTTAATTGTGGACAAATGTAGTTGAGAAATGGTTCTTTGCACTTCCAAAATTATGCTAAAATTCTTCAAGAAATGCTCCACGGAGTTAGCAATATTCATTTTGTTGCCCATTTTATATCACATTCTTAAGTTATATTTTTGTAAATGCGGTAACATTCTATTGATTCTAGATGGTGACTTATACAAAGATTACATAAAACACCTTTTAATAGTTCTGACACAACAGTTTTGACTCTCTCTCTCTCTCTGTATATAAATATATATATATATATATATATATATATATATATATAAATATATATATACACTATTGCCACCATTTCTTTTTCTGTTTGTTATCAGTTCCATGTTTTAGTCAAAGCTCAAAGAACCTAATCTATTGGCCTGTTTTCTTTAAGTGAAATTGCACCTGCATGACTGGAATCAAAGCAAAAAGTATGGATTAGTAAGCAGTTGAGATACATCATTAATATTTACAGTTAAAAGCTTTTGTTGTGCTCTGAAAGCCAAAATCCAAGTGACATCATGTACAAATACCCAAGTATCTCTGCTATATCTGATAGATTTTAAATAAACTTTTGAATATATTGGACCATTCCAATGAAGTACATAACAGTAGATTTATGTTCTGTGGTTTATGTAGTTTGACAATAAGATTAACTTTCTCAATAAGTGCCCTGAGACACTTAAATGTCAGAATATAAAACATATCCCACATAAGATATACAAATCTGACATTTACATTTGTAAAGTTGCAGTCCATGTTGTTTCAGTCTACTCATATTATTTCTGCTTGGTAGCACCCCAAACAAACAATTTCCTAGTCATCCATGCAATACCATCCAATACTTTAGTTATTTTAGAACAGCCCTATGATATACTTCAGGTTTTTGAGATATACCAAAGGAAAAGCTCAGAAATATGCATCTGCCGAAAGATATATTAAATTACACAAACTTCATTCGACTCAGTGAAATAGAGGGATGATTCTATGATTATAAACTAAACATCATGAGTTTGTATACCAGCTTGGGCACTGACACATCCAAGTTGGGGGAATCAATTGGTGGTCCAACTGGCTGTCTATCAGCCATGGAGAACTTGCAGGAGCTAAAGATGCAGCAAAAGCTAAGGATATGAGTTTGATGTTACAAAGCCAGTGATGATAGCAGTCATTGTAGGTGTGTGGCAACAAGCATATACAGAGGGAGTCTTGCTTACAAAGAAGCAAAGAATTATAAGAAATTTAAGAAAATAAAGCGAAGAAGATTATCTTCCCATGTGGCAGTTGTTCAACCTACAGCAGTAATTATGCATCCTATCTCAAGAGAAACATTTTACTTTAATGATTTTGCAACTTCAAAAACTATGGGTTGAGTTTATTCATACTTACATGTGTGGGGCAAATTTAAATATGTTTGCACAGACATCTACAGATAGAAAATGTATACAAATGTATTGTGTGCATTTATAGCTGAGGCTTAGCATAAAGCAGTATTTAAATTAAATTTTGTACAACTTGTTTCTAAGGGGAGTAAGTATAAAAGTAACCTATTGTTGTCAGAAAATGTTATAGTTGTTATTTGACTAAATGGTCTTATTTCCATTATACCTTTCTTATTTACAAGGCAAGTTAAAAGATTTTTAAGCTGCATAGCAGTTTTAACAATGTTTACATTTTTTCTGTATTTTATCTGGCACTAATATACTATGTTGTGCATAACTGTTTGTGAATAACATATGACTCGTGTTTTGATAGTTTAATTAATTCAAATATGTCTGAGGAAGGACATGTATGAAATGCTCAGAAACCATAATTTGTATGTTTTCTTGTTTTATCAAATGTCATAAATGCTTTGCATGTATTTTAAGACTATCTATTTTTTTTGCAAACAATGTTGTTTTCTTGGAGCCATTTTTGTTCAAGGACTGCTTGTTTTGGGGATCTTTTAAAAAGTTCTTCTGCTTGTAATGCATTCTTTAGGAGTGATGGTTGTTTCTACAAATATATAGAAAAGGCATATTAATGTAGGTTTCCTGGGTCCTCAGGCTGGTCAGATGAGCAGTAGTAACATGGAATTGTTACGACAGCAGTTGGGCTATATGTTGCATGGAGTAAACAATGCAATCAGCCCTCTGCTGTGGACCCTCAGGCCAATTCAGGATGGTAAGCAACAACCAAGGCTTGGAAAGTCACTTAGTAGGCAGTCCGTATCATCAATATTGAGAATGGGTGACCAGTCAAAGGTTTAAAGGTGGGATTTTATCTTGTTAATATTATTGTTTGATTGACGTGTTGTGCTATGGGGAGGGTTAAATGGACTGATTGCTAATTGTCAAAGCTTCAACAACTGCAAACTAAGAAAATCAAAGCAGTCATGGTTTTAAAATGAGTTTTAAAGGACCAAGCATGAATACTAAACAGCCAGGTGGCACAAATGAGTTTGATTCTGACACCATGTAGTATGTTGTATACTTCAAAAGAGTTATGCTCAGCCTGGTCCTCTAGCGTACAGGGAAAACAAAAAGATGTGCCCACAAATCAGGTTTTAATAGACTGGTCTGTAAATTAGAATTACATGGTATACACACACACACACACACACACACACACACACACACACACACACACACACACACACACACACACACATATAAATATAAATATTTACAGATATAGACAGATATATGGATATACACATACCATACCAAAAGATATTCCTAAGGAACTGCTGCTTTAATTGCACATTGTCTCTTAATCTGCACATAACAGTAGAAAACATTAGGTAGGGCCACATCTTTAAACCACAAGTCGTAGTTTCCTGGGTCCAGTGTATTTCCAGTTCAGTAGTATCTCAAACATTAGATGAGGAAAATATGAGTCCACCCCCCCCCAAAAAAAAAAAAAATAAATAAATAAATAAATAAAATCCTGACATCCCCTTATGTACCCTTGGTAAGCTATTTACATTCTTTAGCAAATGACCAAACAATTTCCTTAAGCTTTCCTGTCAGAGTTCCACAGTACCTTGTCCCATCAAAAGTGGTCCAGCTGAGGTATGTTTACCTCACCTAATATACAGTGTACTACTTATCATATTTTAATTACCTTTGACTTATACCAGTATTTGATAACAAACCATGGCAGCATTCACTCTTTTCAGATTACTTTATAACCATAAAAAGTATTTGTTATCAAGGATATTCTCCTGGACAACTTGCTGTTAATATATCCTGAAAACTAATGGGTGAGAAGGGGTGATGCAAAGATGAAATAAACATTCACATTTGCGAAACATTTAACAAAATGACTCCTTAAGATTCCACCAGGGAATTTAAAACATGGATT
>NC_056744.1:988023779-988060373 GCF_019279795.1 Protopterus annectens
ACAAAACAAAAAATGTTAGGGGGCTGCTTTTGCTATCATAAACCAACATGTGCAAGTGGCTGAGGGTGGTGAGGATGTGAATGTTGTCGACCAACCCACAGTGATGAGATGGAGAAGAGTGTACAGACTCAGGGTACCCTACCAAGGGCTACATGATTTGGAGATAGTGGAGTGCTATAGGGTGGACAGGGACCTCCTACAGCAAATTGTTGAGCTGTGTCGGCCACGCCTCACACACAAAACTAACAGAGGGGAACCCACCCCAGTGGATACCAAGGTATGTGTAGGCCTAAGAATACTAGATACAGGTACCTTCCAAAGGCCAACTGGGGATGTGATGGGGATTTCACAGGCATCAGCATCCAGGGTACTCGACCAGTTCCTGGATGCCATGTCAGCACATGTCGGTGAGCACATATATATCCCCAACACCCGTGAGGCGTTGGCCAGCAATATACATCTCTTCCACCAAATAGCAGAATACCCTGAGGTAGTGGGTGCCATAGACTGCACGCACATATGCATCAAAGCACCATCCGGTGAGTGGAGTAGGGTCTAAATCAACCACAAGAGCTTCCCCTCCATCAACTGCCAGGTCATGTGTGATGCCCAGGGCATAATAATGAATGTATGTGCTGGCTGCCCTGGAAGTTATCATGATTCCCACATCTGGCATCTGACGTAGCTGTACCAGAGATTTGCCAAAGGGGACATCCCACACGGTCACCTAGTGGGGGATGCTGGATACGGACTGGAGCCCTGGCTGATGACACCCATCAGAAATGCACACATACCCGAACAAGAACTCCATAATGAGACAGACGCACAGACAAGAATCATAATAGAGCATGTGTTGGGATGCTCAAGTCACGGTTCCGGTGCCTGGACACATCTGGTGGAGCCTTGCAGTACTCACCAACTACATGTACCCACATTACCCTTGTATCTGCCATGCTACACAATATGATCCTGCAGAAACAGCCACAGCAGGAACAGCATGGGGCAGGGCCACACAGCCCCCCACCATTGCCAAGGTCTGCACAGGCACAGAGTGACTTGGAGGAAGAACAACCTGAGCCTGCCTCAGTAGGCAGAAGGAGGCATGCCCAGTATGCCCTAGCCTTGGCAAAGAGGCAACACATAGTTCATGCACTGACACGGTAGGGACCCAGGGAATGAGACCTCTTTCTGACTCGCACATACAGTAAAAGGGATGCCAAACATGACATTACCTGTGCTCAACCATGTATAGGGAGTGTACTATGTGCATCCAACATAGGCAGCTTTGCAGCACCACCCTCAATACTGGGACACCCAGAAGGTAAGTGACTCACACATGCCAGTTGCCAGTCTGGGGGGTCACATACCCACCAACAGTCACAGCCAGCAGGACAGGTGTAGACAAATACAAACAAATGCTGTACTATGTTCTCTGAATGAGGCATATGGGTAACCCCCCCCCCCCCAGGCCTACACAGACAGACTACAGCAGGCCAGGCAGTTGGATATCAGTTGTGAAGGCTAGGAAGTCAGAAACTAATATGTAGGTAATTAAAAGCTAAGATCTGTAGTACAGTGGTATGCCTCTAGCCAGCATGATAGGTAAGACTACAGACTGAAATGGAGTACCCAACATACCAGTACAGTCCTAGCAAATGTTTACAAGTGTCAGGTGTGGCTCCCCATCCTACCTAGATTTATTGTAACAGTCAGGTGTGCCCCTCGCTCCTGTGTATAAATGTAGAAATAGTCAGGTGTGCCCTCCCCCCATCCGACATAGAAATATAGTAACAGTCAGGTGCCCCCCCCCCAAACCTGTGTAGAAATGTAGAAATAGTCAGGTGTGCCCCCCATCCTACATACAAATATCGTAATAGTCAGGTGTGGCCCTCCCAACCCTGTGTAGAAATAGTCAGGTGCCCCCCCCGCTATGCAGAAATGTAGCAACAGTCAATGCCAACTGACCGATGGATACCCTGCAGACACATCATGCTACCTGCCATTGTACAACACAAAGGTCAGCACCGCAGTACAAACTACCTAGACTTGATCCACACATGCAATACAGATGGCCATACTGGGCATGCTCACACACTTAGAGAAATGAAGGCAATGTCAGTCAACAACATACCGAAAGGTCATACTGGGCATGCTCACACACTTAAACACATGAAGGCCATGTCTGCAAACACCAGTGGACCAGACATATCTGGCAGTCACAGTTCTTAGTGCAGACACATCAGTATGCACCACTCCTGCCTTGCACACATAGTGGATAGGAATACATGCATATATGTAAGGACAGCACACTATAATAAGCCAAAGGCAGACAGACATAGATGTTTGGAAGAGGGTGACCACGACAAGGAGCCATCCTGCCCTGTCCAACATGGCCAAAGGGTCCCAAACACATGCGGTGCAGATGTCACCCACTGTAGATAATAGCCACCAGTATCTGTCAGCATTATAGACTATGTGGTGCATGTGCCAGCTGTGCAACATGACTATACAAGGAAGTAGTCATGAAATAGCTGTATACACGTACCTGTGACATATGACCCCATGTGTGCCCGCATGTGGCGTGTCAACCCCTAGATGAATGGGTTCTGGCCCATGCACACACTGCCCTCCCCATAGCCCTACTATGACAAGCCTGCTGAGGTTATCCAATGTGAAATACACCCTTGGGAGAGCTGTAGCCTAGTAATCTCTGGGGTGTGTCCCATAACTGAGTACTGCTGTAGTGTGATACACTAATTAAGCAGGAGTTTTAACCCCAGAATTGGAAAACTGTTTGTGTGTGTCTGACTGTGTAGAGAGCAATGCTTTTTAGGCTACTCACAGTCCTTACAATTCATACTGCTGATGTCACCAACCTAGAAATACACCTCTGGGAAGGATGTAGCTCAGTAATCTCTGTAGCATGTCCTGTAACAGCATACTGCTGTAGTGTGGTAAAGTAGTCAGGTAGGTGTTTTAACCCCAGACATGGCAATTGTGTGTCTGTCTGCCCCCAACTGGGTAGAGAGCAATGCTTTTTAGGGTACTCACACTCCTTACAATTCATATACTCAACTTTGGCAAGGCTGCTGATGTCACCAACCTAGAAATACACCTATGGGAAAACTGCAACCCAGTTATCTCTGTAGTGTGTCCTATAACTGCATACTGCTGTAGTGTGATAAAGTTGTTAGGTATGTGTTATAACCCCAGACATGGCAATTGTGTGTCTGTCTGCCCCCAACTGGGTAGAGAGCAATGCTTTTTAGGGTATTCACACTCAACTTTGCCAAGGCTGCTGATGTCACCAACCTATAAATACACCTCTGGGAAGGTTGTAGCCCAGTTATCTCTGTAGTGTGTCCGGTAACTGTGTACAGCTGGAGTGTGGCACTTCTGGATGTTTTGTGTGTGTTCCACTGTCTGTGTACAGAGCAATGCATTATAGGCTAGTCGCATGCAGTACAATCCAAATGCCCTACTTTGGTAATCCTGCTGATGTCATCCATTGTGAAATACACCTTTGGGGAAAAAACTTTTGAGTAATTTCTGTGGTGTAATATAGACTTCGGTCAGGGGTTTTATACCCACACATGTCAGTAGTAGATGTTCTGAGTGTGTCTTACTGCCTGTGTAAGGAACAATATGTTTTAGACTACTCACTTGCAGTACATTTGTAATGCCCTACTTTGGTAATCCTGCTGATATCATCCATTGTGAAATACAACTTTGGGAAGCAAATTCTTTAGTAATCCCTGTGGTGCATCATATAACAACTCCATGCTGTAGTGTGATATAGACCTTGGGCAGGGTTTTGATGCCCACCCATGTCAGTTATCAATGCTTTTAGTTTGTATCACTGTCTGTGTAGGGAGCAATGCATTTTAGGGCTACTCATTCGCAGTACATTTGAAATGCTGTCCTTTGGTAATTCTGCTGATGTCATCCATTGTGAAATACACCTTTGGGAAAAACACTTTCTAATAATCCCTGTGGTGCGTCCTATAACAGCTCCATACTGTAGTAGTGAAATACACCTTTGGGAAAAACACTTTCTAATAATCCCTGTGGTGTGTCCTATAACAGCTCCATATTGTAGTGTAATATAAACCTTGGTCAGGGGTTCTATACTTGCACATGTCAGTTACAGATGTGTTGAGTTTGTCTCACTGTCTGTGTAGGGGACAATGCATTTTAGGCTACTCACTTGCAGTACATTTGAAATACCCTACTTTGGTAATCCTGCTGATGTCATCCATTGTGAAATACACCTTTGGGAAAAGTACTTTCAAGTTATCCCTGTGGTGCATCTTGTAACAGCTCTATGCTGTAGTGTGCGATAGACCTCAGTCAGGGTTTCTATACTCACACATGTCAGTTGTGGATGTTTTGAGTGTGTCTCAATGTGTAGGGAACAATGCATTTTAGGCTACTCACTCGCAGTACATTTGAAATACCCTACTTTTTTAACCCTGCTGATGCCATCCATTGTGAAATACACCTTTGGGGAAGAAATATTCCAGTAATGTCTGTGGTACTTCCTATAACAGCTCCATGCAGTAATTTGATATAGAACTCTGTCAGGGGTTCTATACCCACACATGCTGGTTGTGGATGCTTTGTGTCTATCTCACTGCCTGTGTAGGGTGCAATGCATGTTAGGCTACTCCCTTGCAGTACATTTGAAATGCCCTACTTTGGTAATCCTGCTGATGTCTTCCATTGTGAAATACACCTTTGGGGAAGGAATACTCCATTGATGTCTGTGGTGTGTGCTATAACTGTGTAGTGCTATAGTGTCATAAACTAGCTAGGTAGGGGTTCTATGACATGACAGGTGTCTGTGTTTGTAACTCATATCCTCTGTAGAGGTGGGTGTGAGTGTGTGACACCCATGGATAATATGGAGTGGGTTTTGCATATTTCTTATATGCTGGCCTTACTATATATCACAATGTCAACCGTACTGGGATAACAGATGTAAAATAGCTGAGAGGCTGGGGGTGCAAAGCCATACCCAAACATGTGACATCAAGGCCAGGCAATGATAGGAAGCAACCCCAGTATTACCCAGATCACACTCTCTACCCATGTCTCATACATACACATGCCTAGGCAACAGCCAATATGTAGGAAGTACACTGCATATTGGCCACCAATAGTGACTATGGAGTGATAGCAGTGGGCTACAGAGGGCATGTCACCCTGCCCATCTGTCCAATATGCACATACATGCAGACAGTGCACCTCCCCATGTTCCCCAATGGACACCTGCACCACCTGTGGTGCCTTCACATGTGACCCACAATGGACATACCATGCCTGACAACATGTCCTGTATGGACAGATGCCACTGACACCAGGGAATACTGTTAGCATGCTATCAATGTAGGTGCAGGGTAAACCTGCTGTCCATTACCAGTTCCTGCCACAGGTGGTCAAGACTAGCACATCTGATGATAATCCATGTTCACAACATGGGCTAGACACCCGGGGTACAGTTCCACATATCACTGTACATGCATATGGGAGGTGTGCACATCCTAGACACCATTCATGTCATGGACTAAGGAACACATACACGGCAGGCGATGCACAGCATTGGCCACACACAATAGTCACCCAGGTGACTGGATGGGGGATACAATACCCACCTGTGTGGGCAAATGCAGAAACTACAGCCCTGAGCCACAATGCAGACTATTGACATGTGGCCTGATGCCAAGGTATACCCATCACCTACCCTTGTATAGCCTGCTGGCACAGTTGACCACCACACACCTGTGCAGACATGCACCCATGCATGTCAGTACTGGCACGCAGTGGGTTTGTGTGTGTTTTGCATGGTGGGTATGGTCACATCTACACTCAATACAACCCCCATGGGCATACTGAAGCATGCTGTCCAATGTCTGACACCTCCTCATAATCTTTGCCCTTACGACCTCCGTATGACCCGTGTGGTGCATATGATACCTGCACAGTGATATGTTGTGGCAATCCCACTACTGATGAGTTGTACTCCTGGCCCTGCCAAGTGTGTCAATGTGTGTGCGTCCCTGTGAGACTGTGGCTGTGTTGACACTGGCACCTGTTCATGCAGACAGGCACATGTAGGTCACCTACCTTATATGTACCATATCCCTGTTGCAGATATCACTCACCATCACATATATGTTCTGAGTGCTGTACAGCAGGTGCCTCGTGTGGCACATCCAATAGCTGCATCTAACTGCAATAGCACCACATAGTTGTTGGGGGTTTGATACCCTGTGCTAGTAGGTGTGTGACACAAACATGCTACAGTTTTACTCTCCCACCCCACCCTGAAAGGTATTTGCCTCTGTCTGTCTCTCTCACCCCCTCTCTGGTGGATGTGGAGACCCACACCTGCTTTGCTTAGGCAGCAGCATGTGTATTTTAAGTAATGCTCATGATCAGCTGATGGCTACTGCATGAATTGCAGCCTTCCCCTAGCTGATTGCATGTGGAACAGCTGTGGTAACATTCCCATAGCCAATTGCATGGAAACACACTCCAATATCTAGGAACATCATGGTGTTGTTGGCCCTTTTCATTCACTGTGAACAGGAACTAGATTTGTTGTTTGGCAAACAGCATCTCAGATGGCTTGGGAATTTACCTCTAACAACATACACTGTGGAAAGAGGGCAACAAACAGGAGGGGGATGTGCCTGACCTGACTACAGACTGTAAGTGCTGCTATACTCCATTTGGAATAATGTTTGTTTAACAGTGTTTGTCTGGATATGGCTGTCATAGATGTTGTAATACCTGCCATGTCAGTTCCATGTTTATGAGGAATCCCCATCTGCAGGGTCATCTTCAGACTGACCAGTGTTGTGCCTTTGGTTTTGTGGTTTAGTCACAGAGAATCTATCTGTGGACTGCAGAAGGTAGTGTGAGGATTGCAGTCTGTAGATGGTGAAGGCTGTGACAGTTACTGACTTCATATCCCTCATAAAACATATATTGCAACAAACCCTGTTACAATAGTAAATGTATGAGAGTATCACAGTAACATGTCAATATTGGCCCTATGTATGTGCTTCCAGCCACACCTCTGTCAACCTTTGTACATATGTCGTGCATGAAGTGGTGCATATGTGCCGTACACCATAATTAGTGTCATCGTATTTGATAACAAGCCAGTGATATATCAGACTGCTACGCATGTTATGTACAGTAGGCATTATATTTCATGACATAACCTGTACATTCTGTGGATGATTGCACAGTACTGAGATCTGTGTACTTATGGTAAATGTCAGCAGTGTTTGTATTGTTAATATGTACTTTAGCCTGTGTACAGACTGTGGTAGATGACATTTTTCTAGCTCCCCTCCTATCTGATGTTACATGTTGCCCCACTGCATGGTGCCGTAATAGCATACATGTTCGTACAGTCATACACACACATGTCCCATACCACAGCAGCCCAGTATATGTAGGATCATTCTGTGAGTGGCACTTATGAGGATGGTGTAGAGCAGATAGTCCATATACTGGAATATTATGCGAGCTTACCATATGAGGCTGTGTTCACATTGATTGTGGTTATGCACTTTCACACAGGTATATCTTACCTTGTGCTGTGACATGCCTGTGGAACCTGCTATATATGCAGGTACATGTGCATTCCCCCATAGGGGATGTAGGCCAGTGTTGAGCCAGTCTGCCTGTAGCCTGCACAGTGCATTGTTACATGCCTAGAAGCTTAGTGTACTTACCCAGTGAGATGTCATGTGCAGATACTTGCCAGATGTACTGCTGCTGTGCCTTCCTTAAAAGTCATGTAGATCAGACAGAGCAGTGGGATGACAGTGGTATATGGCCCTGTATTAATGAGTCGGGGGGGAGAACCATAAATGACCTAGGCTGTTAAAATATGTGGGGGTATCAGGGGTGAGCTGCCTTAAGGTATCTGGATGTACAGTATTGTATACTTCACCTATATTTACATTACTTACATATCCTGGGTTAATGCAAGCATACCGCCTCTTGCCATACAGACTGTTCTGTTTGTCAGTGTGCATGTGATGGTGTCAGTTATGCCTTATTATGTAACAGTTACAGAACATTTGATCAAATGACGTCTTTACCACGTACTTATGTTGTACAGTATAGAGAGAGGCTGCTGGACTATTCACCTGCATTACATGCTGTTGATCATTTGGTATCCTGTGGCACAGTCTATCCTCACTATTGTACAAATTGAAGGGCTTGGCCTGGACAGCAAAAGTTGTGAACCTTTCCAGACTACTGTAGTAGTATAACTGTTTCACAGTTGCATTTCTCTGTGTATATGGATGTCAGTGTCTGAACAGTTATATGACATGGCATATAGAACTGTAATAGTACACAATGAAAGGTATTACATTTCTGCAGACCTGTATATGGTGTTTTCCCTATGACCTCTCTGTGGGTATATGATGCAGGCAACGAATGTCATTTGTATGGGTGGCCCATACAGTGTCCAGTTGTTCAGGTGTTAACTGTAGGCATAGTGACTGTTCCATATTGTGTGCACCTTCTACATATGTATTGTACTGCACATATATCTGCATGTGTATGTGTAGTCACATTTATATACATATATATGTATATATGTTTATCCATATATATGTATGTGTGTGTATATATATATATATATATATATATATATATATACATATACAGATACATATATATATATATATATATATATATATATATATATATATATATATATATACACACACACACACACACACACACACACACATATATATATATATATATATATATATATATATATATATATCTATATATATATATATATATGTATATATATATATATATATATATATATATATATATATATATATAGATATATATGTATGTATACATATATGTACATATGTATATATGTATCTGCTTATCTGTGTATCCATATCCTGGGGATGTTGATGGCTTCCACAGTTTACATTTCCTATGGGAGGCAGACTGTACTGCATGATATTTCACCAATATCAGCCTGACATCATACAGGTGGCATGTAGTACAGTTAACATCTTGTGCTCATGTTGTGTCAGGTCCTGGTTATGGGTTGTGCAACACTTGGTAATGTATCGCTGGGTGGACATGTATGGCTGTGGGGGAGGCTTATTTGTACAAGATGTATAGTGTGTGGGGCCTTCCAACCCCATTAATAGTGCATGTGGAGATATGTCTGTTTGTTACTCTGCCATTGCTATCTACAGATGTATGGCCATATATACCAATATAGATATATATATATATGCTTACATATAAATAATTATGTCCGTATATACCTACATAAATGTATATCTGTGTACACATATGTAACTTGCTGTTTATATATAGACATATAGGTGTAGACACATATATGTGTCTATGTAGGCATTTGCATGCATATATGTTCATATATATTTATATAAATGTATAGAGATTTAGAAATTATATATATCTATATATATAGATATGGTGTATCTATTTACATATTAATATATTTCCACACATACATCTAGATGATGGTATACATTCTCTGTACTGTTGCATTACTGGACTACATGATATGTTTGTGAAAACATGAGGATTGTGTGTATCTCCTATGGCTTAGTGGTAAATCATTTTGTGTGTGGTTTACAGGGTCCTTGGCTTGAGCCTTGCAGGCGCTGTTTGTTTTATTGCTGGGCAGAACATGGCCCATTGGATACAGACAGATTAAGGCAATTTTTAGCAGTTGTAAGTGGGTCTGCATGGTGCTAAGCACTGCCTACACAGGCTAAGCAATATAGAAGCTAACTGACTGTAAGAAACTGTAACCGGCAGTTGGCGATGCTTAGCTCCATGCAAACCCACGCAAACCCACTTACAACTGCTTTAAAGTGCCTTAATCACTCTGTATCTAACGGGCTGTGTTCTGCCCAGCAACAAAATGAACAACTCCTACAAGACTCAAAACCAGGACCCTGCACACCCTACACAAAGTGATTTACCACTAAGCCATAGCAGATATGCCTAATCATGATGTTTTCACAAACATATCATCCAGCCCAGATATTCAACACTACGGGGAATGTATCCCACCATGTAGATGTATATGTGTGTGTATACATATTTATATTTAAATGGATATAACACACACATATATATATATATATATATATATATATATATATATATATATATATATATATGCCAATATATACATATATACATAGATACGCATACATCTATAGATATATATGTATACATCCATATGTATATATATATATATATATATATATATATATATATATATAGCAATAAATGTATATATATATATATATATATATATATATATATATATATATATATATAAGAATATATATGGTTCACCGTTCAAAGGGAAACATTAATTTCTCTGAATGCTGGAAGGTCAAAAGTAAGTTTTCAACATTGCAAAATCTTGGAATAAATACATCAGATGTGCAATGAACGAATGTCACTATGCATTCACTCATTGCAGATTCGGCATTTTGGGTGCGGATTTCACTATAGTGGGGATCGGAAAAATTTTCCTTTTCCCACTGTAGTGCGATATCCCTCTGCTTATGCTATGCTGATGAGGTCATAACAAAGCCGTAATATGCATTTCCATAGCTAGTGGGGTTTGGCTTTATTGGCCTGAAATTGTCCATTAAAACGCCTTCAAATGTAAAAGTCATGGGCAATCAGAATAGCCATATAGCTGAAACACCTTATGTTCATAAGGGTCATTTGCATATATCCCATGTGCCTCTGTTACAGGAGGTTTGGGAGGTCACTCATTGGAAGTTCTAGCTTGGCTGGAGTTTTCATTTAGTTTTTTTCTGATTGTTTTTTCAGTGTGACCTTCTAACTCTTTGTTTTGTTCTTCTACAGGTGGAATTTATCTTATCTGTGGCACTGTGTTGTACCTGCTTGTATGTCCTGCTCTGTTGTCCCATGGTATTCACATTACGAATCCGGTCAGCCTACAGTGCAGCCCGCTCTTCCCTGTTTGCCTCCACTGGACAGCAGGAGTTGGTGATGCTGATGCAGGGTGTCCAGGATAGCTTCATTTTCTTCCCCTGTAAAAGGGCCCCAGTGTCTCGGATACATATCTCCTGAAAGACAAGGGTTGGGAGGGTGGCCTAATGGTTAAAGTGTTTGCCTTACAAACACAAGGTACAGGGTTTGAATCTCACAGGGTATAATTGGCTAAGCTTAAAATGACTCGCAAGGGCAATTAGCCTAGTACTAACCTATGAATCGGAGTTATAATATTAAAGTGGGGGGGGCGCAGGGGGGCTTACCCCACCTGCATTATGATATGTATTCCAACTTGTAGTTCAAAAATCAGCTAACCTGATTTTCGATTTCCTGAGTTTTGAAATTCGGTGCGATTCAAAATGATAGATTCGTCCTTTCAGTTCACAGAAAGGGCTGTTCAGAGAAATGATTGTCTCCCTTTCAAAGGTAAACCAATATATATCTATATAGGTATATATGGACATACATCTGTAGATGAATTTGGGAACATAACCAAAACATATATGTCCACATACACCATTAAAGGGTTTGAGAGACCCAAACAACATACGTCTGGCATGGATAGATACCCCCCCCCCACAGCCAAACACATCTGGCCTGCAATACACTACCAACCTTAGCAGATCCCATAACCAGGACCTTACACGACAAGGTCAGTACATGTTAACAGTACTCCATCCCACCTGTATGATGTCAGGCTGGCATTACTAACATATCATGCAGTACAGTGAAGTGAAGTTTCATGCTTGGGGGAACCCCCTGGGCAGGATCAGTAAGTAGCTGGGATCCCTCATATGATCCAACAGGTCTACACCATGTCAGCTGGAAACTACCACCCAGTAGCCTGATGAGCCTGGTCTACAGGGACATGGAACATATCAACAATGAACCCATGGCCTAATGTCACTGGTAATCTTAAAACCCTGGACCCCACCAATGTTGGCCTTGTCAAAGGCAGAGAATACAACCTGAACCTGGTATACCTCCTTGACGCAATCATGACAGGTGTAGATGAGGGTTAGGAGGTGCACACAGCCTATGTAGATCATAGCGGGCTTTTGTACACCATCCCACATGTAGGAATGTGTGTAGATGTTAAGGGATCTACCTCCGTTCAGAGAATATGTTTCCCCCAAAACTGCTTGGGAAATGCCAACATTCCACAGGTGCTATCCCATGGACATATAGTCCTTCACAGGTCATAGATGTGTTAATGCCCTCATCCACACTGTAGAGGTGTGCAGTAATACTGGGGTTTCTATAACTCACTGGGTGTGGCTGTTGTGGACACATCCACCATCATTACAGTTACTGTTGAGTCTATCCCCCACATAGCTGTCTGTAATACTGTACAGTGTATGTTATCAGGTTGGTTAGTTGTTGTTTACACCATTCACAGTAGTTGAGCATCTCACACCCTCCTAAGGGTAGGGCTATGCCACCGGCATTAGCACACTCATGTTACTGAGGTGAGGATCACAGTAGAGTGGGGAAAGGGACATACACCCTGCTGTTAGCATGTTCAATGTGATTCAAATAGCAGACTGAATATATACCAATGTATGGTTGTGCCTATTCTGTCTTGGTGGGATTACATGTGCAACAGATGTGTTACCTGCACAGGGACATACCTCCATGTGTACAGTCTTGTATCTCTACTGCATCCAAACCAAAGGCTGTGTGTGTTGTACCCAGCCATGCCATGTGTACCACCCACTAAACTTACTGGTGTCCACTGTAAAAGGCCTGCTGACACCACTACACCAATCAGCCATGTAGCACATGGACAACCACAACACAATCAGAACAGATAATGGTGAAAATAATACAACATTGTTAATTACAGCTATAATGCACCATGGCTGCACAGCTACACCTTCCAAGATGTTAGCATTTCACTTTACTGCTGACAACATGCTACACACCATTCCATTGCTACACTGTTGTACAGTCACCCTGTGCATCAGCACCATGTTAGCCTGTCCCTGCATCGATGTTATGAATGACAGGATGTGGCATAGGTATCATCATGTGACAGGGTGTGTTGTTGGTTTGTCAGAGGCCTAGGCTGAGCCATGCAATTGACAATGTGTGTGTGTGGGGGGGGGCTCAGTAGTGTTATGGGCCAATGGTGATGTCATGTGTGCAGGTATATGGTTCCCTAGGTGTGTTGTTTATGTGTGTGTGTCTACATGCACACAGTTCCACCATGTGGCTGCCCTATATGGAGATTTGTGAGACAGCTGCAGACTGTTCCTGGCAGGGTTTGCAGTTCACCAATCCCAGCCACAGAAACTTGACCTGTGCCTGGCAGGGGTGCCAAAGACAGTATCAGGTACAAAGCCAGATAGGATACTGTCCCCCGTGGTTGACAAACGTCCACTGGATCCAGGTCCCTCCTGGGACTGGCCAGGGCCATGTGCACATGGTCTGCTACTATGGTCTGTGGACAGCAACCCCCCACAGTGCTGGGGATGGTACTGCCACTACAGGATTGGCTGTGACTGGTGGGACATCCACAGCGACCTCCAGCTGGTGATGTTGATGGCGTACGTCCACATGGCAGTCGCAACCGTCCTGCCCTGTCCTGATGCATAGACATGACATTGTTGATGAGATCCAATGTCTCACCCCATCGTCTGTCCATGACCTCAGTGTAATTATGAATGGCACCTGATAGGTCACGGATGCTGCCATTTATAGAGGTGTGATGAGCCCTCTGCACCCTTAGACCCTGTCTGGTGTGCCATTCCATTCATGCCTGTGCCTCCCTGACAGCCTGGAGCATGTGTGTGTTAGATATACATGTGGCACTTCTGCTACGGGCATGATGACCAACAGTGCTCCGATGAGCACCCCTGAACATCTGCCTTTGTGGTACCCCACCAGGCATCCAGCTATGGCAGATGTACCCTGACACATGTGCCATAGATACTACACTGTCCTGGCCAATGCCAACAGTAGACTGTCCCTCAGCTAAGGCCAACGGTGATGAGGCATGTAGAGGCAGTGTGACTGTGTGTGTGGATGGGATGGATACTTGTGGGATGTCAATTGGTGGCCCAGCAGCAGCCCCTGATGACCCTGCCTGTGCCTCAACACACCTATCCTCATGGTCACTGTCTGTATCAGTGACATCAGATTCCCTGTGGGAGGGACCCAGCCCCACCTTGCCACCTTTGAGAGGAAAACAGGGAACAGACTGTAAGACCTGTACATCACCACTAAACAGTACATACGCACACACACACACACACACACACACACACACACGCGCGCACACTCACACATGTGCACACACACAGATATACACACATGCAGTCGACATACATGACAACCCATGCACTCAACCAGACAGCACCTACAGACAACTCCAGGACCCCCATAGCACACATAATAGCAGGTGATGGTGAAGTACATTATAACACACAGACCTGTAATTACACACATGTCAGCATGCAGGACATGTGGTGCTCAGCAGCATACAGTGCAACTGTAGTCAATCCCCATTACCAACATTATACATGGCTGTGATGCATGGCTTCTGTTAGTAGGTGATGGCCCTCCCCTGGAACACACTGCACCCATGTCCACAGCATTGCTGTACATCTGTTCAGCACCCTGGCATGTACTGTGCACCATACCTCACAGGTGTACACACCATTGCAGGATGTGTATCTGTGTGTCAGTTATGTTTCCTCTGCTGCTCACAGCATCTGTGAGTTTCAGGATTATATGTGGACACGTGTTTTGTGAATGCCTGAGGTGTATTCACAGATGTCATCAGTGGTGCATGTATGAGTGATAGAATACCATTAGACCAACCACAGACATAATGTACTGTACCTATGGTGAGTGTACAGACCATTATTGACATGGCAGTCTCTTCCATGACATGCCATGGCACAACACTACTGCATATGGCAACACTACACATACCTGATATGTGACATATGACCTAGGCAGTCAATTGCATTACAAGCCATATGTGTCAGTTGTGCAGATGCTGATTGGGATGCATACCTTTGTGGGTGCATATGTGTGCACACACATATGATGGTGTGTAGCAATAACTGCTATGTGTACTACTGCTGTCACAATACCTGGAAGGGGTATAGTAGCAGGGGCCTTCATCATGAGCCAGTAGTTGGTCAGTCAGGCCTGCAAATGTTCCCCAAACCTGCATGTTTGCATGCTAAACATGTGCACAGCCCTTGGAGGTCATACAGTACCATCACTAGTGCCGTGGAGTCAGGGTTATGTCTACCACACTTCATGACCTTGACTGTGTGCAGATGCAGCTATTCTCAGTGGGTTTGTCTCTCCCCTCCAGTGCACTGATGTGTTTCAGGATGACACACCCTCACCATCTCCTGCTACATTGCAAATGTTTGACATCTGTGGTCTACATGTGTGTCATATTGCAGTATCCCAAGCTAGGAACACCATGTGTACTGGCATATTCCCTGCCAATGCAGGGCAAACATGCAGGTGTACAGTGGCACTAGAATTGTACAGATGGGGATGTCATCCCTGGGTTGGGGTGAGGTGTGGATTGTGCAGCACAAGTATCATAACTGCAACTTCCTGGACTTCCCCAACGTGGTGCTGGTATATCAGAACACATTGCAATGCATGGCTTTGGCAATGTCCCACCATTATGCAGTTCATATCTGTATTGAGCCCTGATTGATGTTGCCTGTGGTACACATAGGCTCATAGGTGAGGACTGGTCTATTGGTCCTGGAGCCTACATAATCCTAGCCACAGGGAATCCCAGGCATGCACCACCCACTAATGTTAATCCCCTGTGCTCCTGCCAGGCTGTAGCACAGACGTACTACCCAGGGTGAATTCCCCATTTCCCATCCAGTTGTCAAGTCTTTTTGTAAAGAGGGCCAATGAGTAGCATTGCCTGACATGGATGAGTAGTCTGTTCCAGAGTGTGGGAATTTCCCAGGACAGGGCCCTATCCCTCTACTATGTTCTGTGTAATATGCTGATGAGGTTTAGGACCCTGGAGCATGTCTTTGCAGAGGGATTGGGATTTCCTTATGTGTAGCATGTTCAATTGCTCTGTGTATGACATAGCTGTGTATGTTAGGTAGATGTCAGCTGTGCCTGGGCAATGTGCACCGGAGTGTAGTCACAGTTGTCTGAGATGGTCTGTGTATTGCATGTGTTTGAGGCTGGTAATCCCATTAGAGAGGTGTGTGCTCTGTCAATGAACAAGTACAGCATGCATTATGGGTAGGTGTGTTAGATGTGTACATGGCCTACACCTTAGCTATGACATGCACAGTGTATTGCCAAACATGACCTTAAACCATACTCACCACCATCGAGCCACTGCCTTGCTGGTATCCCAGCGGTACCTACATTGGGATGAGATAGAGTTGATGTCAGTGGCCACAGCTGTGGCATTGCGACAGGGTGGGTGCAATATTACAGTAAAACAACAGCTGAAGTCCACAGTACTACAGATTATGCACAACTGGTTATCAGTACTACACAGCAACATACTCCACATCTCACATATGCATGCTCTACCTGTACAGATGCATACACAACAGTGGTCTACTGATATGCCCTGGAACCTTTCCTGCATGCTCCATGTCTGGTGTGTGGGTAGCATCCACCTCCATGACTGCATATGTCTGTAGCTCTTGTGGGTGGGCAGGTGCCACCAGACTCATGAGCAGCTCCTCAACTCTGGTTAGGGGGGATGGATGTTATGCCCCCCCCCTGTTGCAAGGTGGTCACCCTGCATGGCAGCGGCATGGCAGCGTACATGGTGGAGCAGGTCACTACAATGATGGTGGACCTGCTCATACATACGGCTGTGCATGTCCACCTCATTTACCCTGTGGACCTCATCATTCCACATTGCGGTGTGCTCATGCTGGTCATGGCTTGTCCTAGAGAAGAGCAGCTGATAGTGCTGGATGAGCTGGTGTGTATGATGTCATCCTCAGCGACACTGTATGCTGGATTCCTTGGGTGTGCCATTGTCCCTGAAAGACATAAAGATGGAAATATGTCTGAGCAACTCATATGGCACAGTTACCATAATACAATACACATATCAGTCTCCTGCCACCATATCAGCTCCAACTTAATGTTCACATAGCTCAAGTGGTATGTCTCCGGTTTATCTACCATTGGGTCATATATTGTATTGTACAACACTTTCTGCTATGTGTTTATAGACATGCTCCCTGTGGGGACACTAGAATTGCTGGGCTGTTACAGAGTATTTCACCTGCATGCCATTGTCACTGCCACTATGTTTCTACATATGCATGTGGTATGCTTGCTATGTGATTGCTACACATCTGCCATTCTGTGTTATTGGGGAGATCTATGTATGCTCTTGGACATGTTCTAGGTTTGTGTGGACTATTACAATCCACATATGTTCCATGACAGTGACACAACAGTATGTGTAGGGGTTATTTGCCAGCAGGAACACCACTCCCACTTAATGTGGACATGTTACCAGGCCACATCACATCCTCGACCCACCATGGAACCTCATTATCTACTGTTCCATCACTACCTTCATGTGGAACCACCTCAGGGGATGATGCCCCCCTCCTCAAGTAGCACACACAGACAAATGTGAGTCACCCACAGTTAGGTCCAGGGTCTGGTGCATAGGGAGCTTCACAGAGACATGGGGTATGTGCTACATCACCTGGAGGCATGTAGTACACATACACAAGGTTAGACATGCATGTTCCTCCTGCTCAGCCCACAGCCCAGGCACCTTTATGGCCATGTAGATGCTGTTGTGACTTTCCATGGGTGGGCACCATGTTCCCTTTGTTCCCATATGGGGGCTCAATGGCCTCCACATTCCAAATGAAACTACCCATCCACAGTGTTTACCCACCACATGTGTCATATAACAGCACTGTATGCTGTCTTGTCACCCAACCAAACCTACATACCAATATGTGCCTACTACCCTTCACCAAAATATATATCCCAACTTATCAAACAATTGCGATGTGTTCCCAACATGGGTTACACACTCCACACTTCATTTTGCAGCCATGTACTGCTGTGTAGATATGTTGTGTATTGATGTGTGATGTCCTCTCACATGTCATGGCAGGGGATATGTATTGACATATATATATATATATATATATATATATATATATATATATATATATATATATATATATATATATATACCTATACGTGTCAGTATTATGTATATGTGTGTATGTGTGTGTTTGTTTATATATATATATATATATATATATATATATATATATATATGTGTGTGTGTGTGTGTGTGTGTGTGTGTAGATATATATATATATATATATATATATATATATATATATATATATATATATATATATATATATACATATGTGTGTATATATATATATATATATATATATATATATATATATATATATATATATATATATATATGTGCATATATGTGTAGATATCATTATGTGTTGCTTATATACCTATATATATGTATAACTGTCCAAGGTTCTGTAGACATACACAGCTGTGAATATATATCACACATATATTTATCTGTATGTGGGATGCATACAAACATCTGGTCCACACTCTTGTAACTCTCTTTAATTCACAGCTGAACTGCTCTGCCTTGCTGCAACAGAGACAGGTGTCACATGCAAACACAGACTAGCATTAGGGGGGTATATATGGTGACAGATTTTAGATAAGCATATTATACTGCTAAAGCAGTTGGGCATGCTATGATACATTTTAACATGACTGCCCTGCAGGTGGTGTGCTCTCACACTCATGTGTCTATCATGGGAGTATTAATACCACCACCAGCCATTGGCCACAGTAATGTACAGAACACAGATATCATGGGTCACATCTTTGCCATTCACTGCTGATCTGCACAGTTGACAGGTATGTCCTACTGCCCACAGGGACAGACACTATTGTCCAGAGCAGTTGTTGGGCAGAACATCATTACAGGAACAGCTACTGATGGCACATGTAAATCATTTCACACTATATATCCTATTATTCTATGCCATATACTACATGCAAGTAAATACATATATGTTTCACATACCTTTTATGTTTTTTTTCCGCTGTAACAAACCCCTGAGCTTTGTTATTTGTTTTGAATTTGTTATGTTTTTTTCTTTTTCTCTCTCTCTCTCTCTCTCCCTCTCTCTCAGTCTCTCCAGTAGAGTGATTGAGCTGGTTTGACTAGATTGCAGCATGCTGTTGTAGGTATTACACATGATCAGATGATGGTCTCTGCACCAGTCAGTGTCCACCATTTGCTAATTGCATGCAGCCTGCTGTGTAGTAATTCAGATAACCACTGTCATGGCAACCCAGTACTATAAATTGCTGACTTCTTTGGGCATTGTCCCTTCACCTTTCCAGTATGGAGGACATCCTTCCTGTGTGTGGACATCAGTGTTACAGATAGCAGGTAGCAATACCTCTTACAGCAGTACCTGCAGACACAGGCCAAATACACATTTGTGTAAGGTTCCAGACCTGTAGACAGAGTGAGTACTGTTGTTGTGTGCATTGTATCTTGCTGGTTTTACAGGGTTTCTGTGTACATGGTACTTTTGCATGGAATGTTGTCTGTCTGCATAGCTCTCAACTGTGGGCCTATCCATATGATAGTCAGAGGATTGGCTGTTAGGGTTTGTCTGTGCACAGCTCATGTATTGTCCCAGATATATCAGTGGCATTCTGTCTGTTGAGTGCTATCAGTACATGGCTACATACATTTGTATTTCAATGTTGTATTCCTGCACAAGGGTATGCTGCAACAAATCCTTTAACACCAGCAATTTCCAGGCTGTGTAACAACAATAATGCAAATATGGCCCTGTGTTCCTGCCTCTGTCCTCCACATATATGCCAGTCTTTGTCCTGCTGTGATACAGAAATGGGTTGTTAGGTAATGGCCTATCATTATTTACTGCTAGCATTGCTGTTATCATCCCAGTCATGTCATGGACTCCCACATCAACTGTTGGGGAAAGTCCATATATATGGAGGCAACGGCTGGACAACACATATGTGCCCTTGTACATTCCAGAGGTCAGTGTGTGGTACACAGTGTTCCTTGCCCTTGTACAGCCTTTTATGGGTGGGGGGGTGTTCAATGCCATTAACCTAGGCTGTGACACCTTTTCAGGGATGTAAGTGTTACTCTCCCCCCTGGCCAAAATCCTAGAAAAATGCATCCATACCCACGTGCTAAACTATCTCCTAGACAGCAACATCCTGTCACCTACTCAGCATGGTTTCAGACCTGCCCATAATACCACTACAGCCCTCCACTGCTTCACAGACACTAAACCGTCTCAAAAATGAAGGCCTACAGGTGTCAACTCATTTTTTGGATATGTCCAAAGCATTTGACACAGTCTCACACCACATCCTGCTAAACAAGCTAAGCCAATATCACCTATCAAATTCCACTCTTACCTGGTTACAAAGCTAATTAACTGACAGGTACCAAGCTGTGAAATGGCAAAATTCTCTCTCTCCTAAGTTGCCCATAACTATAGGAGTCCCACAGGGTTCTATCTTAGGATCACTACTATTCACAGTCTTCACAAATGACCTCCATACGTCCACACAGCATGCATCTATCATTCAGTATGCAGATGACACTACCTTAATCTGTGCTGCACAAAACATTCCCACCCTCCTGCAAACAACTCAACTAGCATTCTCTGACATTGAAAACTACCTTACCAAAGCCCAACTTATCCTCAATCCAAAGAAAACTCAGCTTATGATTATAACCAGTTCTAACAAAAACACTGATAACAGTCAATTCACTATTTACTCCACAAATGCTACTCAAATTACTCCAGTGGCACAGACTAAGCTATTGGGAATAACCATAGACTCCCACCTAAAATTTGATAATCATCTCAACTTAACTATTCAAAAAGTGCATGCCAAACTGGGATCACTCTACCGTATCAAACCATTTCTTACCAACAACACAAGATCAGCCATTACTCACTCCCAACTTCTATCCACCCTACTCTTTGCATATCCCATTCTGACTAATCTCAACAAAACTGAACTAAGCAAAATGGAAGTCTGCTATAACAGAATTGCCTGCTTTGCTGCAAATTGCTCATATAGAACTCATCATTGTACTGCTTTGAGACAGCTCCACTGGCTTGAACTGCCCAACCTCCTAACCTACAATCAGCTCTGCCTCTGTCATTCTATCTATTACCTCCCCAAAAAGTGTCCTGCCCTCAAAAACCTAGTACAACATCACTCAGACAAAAGACCTCTTAGATCATCAAGCAAACTACTACTAGAAGTCACCATCAGCTACACTAGCTTTAGAGATGCGCTATATAGTAGTTCAGTAGTTAAAAAAATGGAACTCTGTCCCCACTAGCATTCAAAACACATAATTCAAAGCCTTCTTTAAAGACCTCATCAGGCAACATCTCAAGGAAAGTTGGCAGTGCCATGATTGCTCCCCAGGCTAGTGAAAGTGGATAAGGTATACATACTAAATCTTGAGTACTTGATAATAGTTTTCAATCTTACTCACAAACACTGGCTAATCTACAATGTATGTATTGTACCTGTGTACTATGTATGTATTCTACCTTTGTTCCAAATTTCAGCTGTACACCACAAATCTATTAATTACCTTTATTTTTAAATTAATATTTTTTTGTTTGTTCTCTCCACTGTAACTGGTGATGTGCCACATACCACTGTAAAACCATGTTTTTTGGAATTTGTGTGTATACTGATCATGTCTAAATAACTAAATGCATCTGTAATTTTTCTTTGTGGAGCTTTTCTCCCCGGGCCTCTGCTGAAAAAGGGCCTTTTCAGCTCAGTCAGACACCCCCGGTTAACAAATGTAAAATAAAATAATAATAATAAATAAATAAGACACATTGAGGTGTAAGGGTGTGCACTTTCATACATTCCTCATTGGGAACAGTGGTGGGCTACAGCTTACAGTGTTACACAAAGTTCAGTCATTCAGTGTGATAGTGAGATGTTAGGTTAAGCAATGTTATGTATGAGATACTGTGACATTACCACAAGTGCTAGATTCCCCCTAGGGTTTGACTACAGGCTGGAGGCTGCTGAACTACATCTGTAATTGTTGATTGTTACTCTTGAGGGCAAATCCTGTGTCTACTGTTGTACTAATTGAAGGCCTTGGCCTGGACAGCATAGTATGGTATATATCCACATTGCTTGCATCTACTGTTTTGTGTGGGCCTTGCGTTCATCACTATTCATCACTAATTACATATTTCAAAATGTATGTGTTGTAAGTACTGGCATACATTACTGTATAGTACACAAACAAAGGTTTTCTGTGTGTGCATTCCTGTGTGCCGTGTCATGTCCTTTGAATTGTGGGTGGGTATATGTTTAATGTCAGTATTCTCATTTGTGGGAATGGTTGCCATACTACACATTTCACAGGTGCCAGTTACAGGGCTGGTGACTGAGGGATATACTTTGCACCCAGTAATTCCACACTACTTCTACATATGTATGGCTACTACCTTTTGTCTGTGTACATGTGTATGTACCTATATATATCTCGTTTAGCTATATCTATATATATGTATCTATATATACATGTATCTATCTATCTATACATATATATATATATATATATATATATATATATATATATCTATATATAGATGAACATATTTATCTATTTATATACAATTGATGTTATATGATTATTTGTGAGTCTCATATATATATATATATATATATATATATATATATATATATATATATATATATATGTGTGTGTGTGTATACACATATAGCTGTCTATCTGTCTACATTTACAGATTATGTCCATGCATGTTCGGCTCATATTTTGGCCTGTACCTCATTCTCTTGGCAATTGACATGAATGATCGCAGTACTGAAGTCAGTAACTAGTGCCGACACTTTTGTATTTCAGACTTCATCTCCTTCTATATATGTGTTCTAATACATATAACTGTGTAACTAGCAACATTTTAAATGTATTAGAGCAGTAGTTGACATATATCCCTATTTGTACCCCCATTGTGGCATACTTTGTCCAGACTTCTTGCATTAACAAGTTGTGTGGTATGATATTGCTACATTTCCTGTACTGTTGACTGATTGTGCTGGATGATATGTTTGTGAAAACATCAGGGTAATGTATATCTGCTATGGTTTAGTAGCAAAACACTTTGTGTATGGAGTGCAGCGTCCTGCGTTTGAGCCTTACAGAGGCAGTTTATTTTATTGCTGGGTAGAACACGACCCGTTGGATGCAGAGTGATTAAGGCACTTTAAAAAGCAATTGTAAGTGGGTTTGGGCGGAGGTCACCACTGCTAACTTCCGGCTACAGTTTCTTATACTCTGTGAGCTTCTAAATTGCTTAACCTGTGTAAGCATAGCTTACCCCCCCACACAAACAGGCTGAAACCCACTTACTACTGCTTAAAAGTGCCTACTCCCACTTACCCCTGTGCTAATTTCTTTAAAAGAAAAGAAAAGGGATGATAGGAAAGTGGTGAAAAAGGGGCACAAAGAGGGAAAGACAGTAAGCAAGATAGCTAGGGATATGCAGGAAGGGTGTAGGGAAGGGCCATAGCCGCCCATTTCTTCTACAGCAACAGCTGTGCATATGCATTGAATTTGGAGGTACATTTGAACACTCCAACCCCTGGGAGAGGGGTGGTGACAACAATAATATGTTTTGATGCCTATTATACCAGATTACATGTGTCCAGTGGACATGTATGCAAAATGGACAGCTATGTATGGGGCGCGATTTTTTTTTTTGTTTGGAACAGATTGCCCTTTTTTTTTTTTTTTTTTAAGGTGAGAGTGGGATGTTGGGGAAGGAGAGTAGGTAAGCTCGGGGAGGATAATTTGGGTAGGATGACAGACAAGACAGACAAGACAGCATACAGAGGCAGTATATGACATATGTGGGGAGGAACACCTTGGATGGGGAGGGGTGTTTGGAAGTCGCAAGCCCATGAGCCCCCAAATGGAAACAGTGGGACTGAGGTCCCCATCCATGGGCAGTCACCACTGCACCTTCACATCCCCAAAGGTAGCTGTGCTGGGGGCTGTGTAGGAGGGGCAGGCTCACCCTCTTATTATGCCACTTGGCCCTCAAGCTTGCATAGCCAGTCTCAAAATTCTATATTGAGCTCTCTATGCACCATGGTCCAGACCTGATGACAGGTGACATGTTCCTCTCTGCGCCCACTACCGGGGGAGAGAGCCCCAAACCCTGTGGCAGTTCCACCCATAGGTGGTACAGGGCCAATGGAGGAGGAGGTCCCAGGCTGGGCCCCAGACATGCTGGTACCTGGTGCCATAGCCAGCTGAGGTGGGACAGGTGGGTCCGCTGGGACCGGCCTTCCCATACGAGCTATGTTGTAGCAGGTTTATGACAGATATGGGTTAGTAATAGTCAACAGCATTCAGGATTAGTTATAACAGCATGCTTAAGTATTCCCATTAACCCAAAATACCAGATTTAAAACAGTTGCAGAGCAAGCAGAACAAATGCATACATGGAACAACAGTGGCCATTCCAACAGCATGCAGGTTTCATTGATGGCAACAGGCCACCAATATGGGTGTATTTTAACATGGCACATATATAGAAACATATGTGAATATTTATAAACCATTAAGACATATGTCCCAATATAAGTTTGGAGTATACACATACCGATAGAGGTGTGTCATTGGTTATTAGTTATTTTTGCACATATGGTAGGGGTGAGAGAGAGAGTTCAATTAACAACTAATATATCCTTGTAGTTTTCACAACATTCTTAGTCTCTGCAGTGATCTGTTCCTTACATGTATTATTATACTACCCAATGGCCTTATATTGTACACTGGTATGTTTATAGATTATTATATATGTGACCTGTGTCTTACATACAGGCATGACAAGATGCAGGTGTTAATGCAATATATGTTGAGAATTGCTCTCATACACTTTGGGTGAGGTGCTAGAATGACAATTTTGTTTTCATATATATTCTCTGAATATGTACACGTCTGACTATCAGTTATATGTCATTAACAGCTGCCTACATTTCTTGGATCATCACACTGATTTTTCAAAGGAACAGGGTAACAGGCAGGTGATGTGGGCCATTTATCTGGATATGCTGGACAGATTGGAACAGTTGTGGGGTATGAATATGCATACAACTTTCTATTTCAATTTTCTAGCAAATTCTGTACAGTTGTTGGGTGTAATTATGCATACAGCTTTCTATGTGAATATTGTAATAAAATCTTTACAGTTGTGGGGTATGATTATGCATACAACTTACTAGCACTCCCAGGATTCAAACCCCTGCTGTGTGCCAAAAAAAAATTACAGTTAATAATACAGCACACTGTGCTATCAAGGAATTGACGTGAAGCTTTCTACTGTTTTCTATGTAAGTCTCCCTCACTTGTACAATATGACTGACCTCTTGGCACTTCCAACATTGTTATACAGAACTTCATAAACATTTTATCTGCATACCACAGTGTGGGTAACACTGCTTAAACAACAGTACTATTTATAGTATGCAAAAGTTCAACAGCAAATGAAAGAAGAGTAAACAGAAGCACTCCAGAGGTTATACCTTTATTCACAGAATATTACACATTTATTTCTACTGGTACAACACTTTCTAAGGCTCTTATATTTATTTGTTATGACAGTTCATGCTTAATAATTACTAACCTGCCTCACAATGCAGCATTTGCAACCTAGCATCATGGGCTTGCTGGCTTGCAGCCTGCTGATCTGCAGCTGTCAGGGGAATAAAGTGATATTTAGCCATACCTATCCATAGTATACAAAAACTAGGCAATTATTAACTACTTAGTAGAATGGGTACTTAGTACTGGTGCATTAGGCATCTGCCGAGACTCTTGGATCCACTATTTCAGTACATCCCCCCTCCACCGCTTCAGGTCAGCATGGTGGTGCCTGACCTGATCACCAGTCTGGGGGATACCTGTGGCACTGGTGAGGTCACGGTCGAGACTGTCCCAGGCCTCCATTTTATACTACAAGCCCTGGTACTGGCCCTGCAGTAGTCTCTGTTCATGGTGTTTTATCAGGAGCCATACCATGATTTTTGCCTCCTGGATGCCCCAGCACTGCGCTCTAAATCGAATGCCTTCACCCACACCAGCAATTCTGCCTGCAGTAGGGAACTACAACCAGTTATGGGAAGTATTCCCACCTGTGGGGTTTAAATACGGCCAAATTCCCGCAATTTCTGTGATTGGCCTATTTTGAAAAGGCTAAGGTATGGGCACACCTGCTTACCTCAGGTTGGCAGTGCTTAAGGAGGTATACCAATAGGCAGATTGAATTGACTGTCCTACACATTGCTTACACTTAACAAGCTAAGCTGTGCAGCAGTTAGCATTGCTTAACAAGTTACTTATTATTATATTTGCTTTTTGGCAATGATTTATTATTCATTATCGGTTATATATGTGTCTGGTAGCCATGATTCATGTGTGCATACACTGTATGGGGTCCTGGGGACTTCTACAATTTATTACAATAACACCTGACATCTGTACTTACTGCAGTACTCCAGCTGACATATTTATGTGATGTAGCTGGGTATACAACATAAGGCTGTATAGAATGTCCTTTCACATGTTCAGCTTGTTTTCCTATGGAGAGGTTTGTTTCTTAAAACCTCACTCTTATGTACTGTTGTGTTGGCTTAGTGGTTAAGTACTGTGACTGTAGTGTACGGGATCCTGAGTTTGAACCTTGCAAAAGTTGTTGATTTTGTTGCTGGGAAGAACACGGGCCATTGGGTACAGAGTGATTAATGCACTTTAAAGCACTTCTAAGTGGGTGTGTGTGGGTTTGCACAGAGCTAAGCAATGTTAACCTCTGGTTACAGTTTCTTATACTCAGTTAGCTTCTACTTTGCTGAATCCATGTAGATAATGCTTAGCCCCACGCAAATACACTTAAACATGCTTATTCATGCTTATATATGCTTACTATTGCTTATTTGTGCTTAAACCTGCTTACTAGTGCCTTATTCATTATGACACTGACACTTCACATATGCATTTAATGCAGTACTCCACTTCACATTTAAATGTTATTTAGTAGGTTATACAGCACAAAAAAATGTTCATATACAGATTTCTCATAGAAAATGGAATTGTGCTGCAGTGGGACTTGAACCAGGAATGCCTGCTCGTTAGGCAGATGCTCTGCCCACTTAACGATTGCTGTGCTGCTTTATTTGCATATATCTTCCTTATTATCCTCTTCAGCCTTTTAAGCTGCTTTAACCATATCTAAGCGATGGGCACACCCGCGCACCTACAGTTAGCTTTAATCTGTGTTTTAAAAATAAAATAAAAGGGTTTCTTTATTTACTTTTTCAGTACTGTTGCTGTTGTACACATGGGGAACTGTTGGTGGGGATATGCGGACACCTATGAGTGATCTCGCTCATCTCTTAACACGTTTCTGCTTTTCTACATTGCAGGGGTGTGTTTATTCCGAGAGCTCTGCTCTCAGACACACCCCCTGCACTTGTACATGCTCCATGTAAGCCTGGGAGCTTGGGCAGCATGCCTTCATTAATATGTATGGCACACTGCCATCCTGCTCCTAAACGGGCGCTAACGTGCAAGACTAAACTAGCCCTGCACGGAAGATTAGTGAATCCGGGGAATAGTTTTGCTGATATTTTGACTGTCAATACTATGATCATTAGAATAATTTCAATGTTCCCATGAATATATAAATACAGGTGCATGACATTACATCAAAGAAGTGTTTTATTGATGTAAGGAAAAACAGGTACAGCTGATCGACATCAGCTGATTGAGCAATACTAGCTCTTCCTGAATGAGATCACTGTACAGTGGGGAGTGGGGAATTTGTCCTTTTCCCCACTGTAATGTGATCTCAGAGCTGACATATGTGTGCCCCCCCCCACATAATTGCAGTTTATGCACTATTATATACATGTGTATCCATTAAAAATACATTAAAACATATAACATCAGTACAAACTTGTTGCAAAATGTGAGGGGCTATGCCCCCCACACACCCCAATAAGGGGGGCTGTGCCCCCACACCCCCCTAACTTTATATTCTCACTCCAGGGTCGCACTATAGTGGGGAACTGGGCATATACCTGCCAGTGCTGTTTTTCGGTCAAATGAGTTTTTGGTCATACGGGCTTTCGGTGAAATTAACTTTTGGTAATTTGGTCTCAGTCATATGGGCTTTGGTCAAATGAACTTTCGGTCATATGTAGTGAACTCATATATATATATATATATATATATATATATATATATATATATATATATATATATATATCTGTGACCTTCACGTGCCTGAAAGTTCATTTGACTGACAATCATTTGACTCAGACCAAATGAATGACACTTCACTTCTCCTAAAGTTCACTTTCCTGACAGTTCCTGTGACTGACAATTAGTACTGGCAGTGTCTGGAGCACTGTAAGTCAAGTAAAAGGAATATCCCCGGGATTCATGAAGCTTGCACCAGGCGCAGGCGTAGCGTAGGTGGTATAATGCCAAATATGGCCGCCGAGCGATTCAGGTACGATCCAATTCCACGTGCACTACCATCGTACGCCAGATCTGCGCAGCTCCCGGCGTAGGTATGAAAATCACCCCATGCACAGTACTGCAGCATGCAAATGAAGGTACATATTCATGAAGTGGCGTAGGCGTAGCGTAAGCCTACAGAAATGTAAACCAAAAAAAAAAAAACGGTTTATATTTTGACAAACAGAACATCGGAGCCTTGGAAGTGGACCAGACTCATGTATTACAAAGTTAACATATGCCAATGACTAAATATACAGCCAATGGCATAAGAAAAGATGCACAACACATAAAAAATAACATTTAATGTCATGGTCACAGTAACGCAAAGTACAACCGTAGGGCATGTGTGCACAAACGGGAACACAAGGAAAATATATACAAATGTCATAAAACAGCAATGTAACACAAATCATGATTTCACCATAATAGTCAATGGCATGCATGCTACACCACAACCAAGCTCTAAGGGTTGCTAAGGGCCTGTGACAGTGTTTGGTGCGGTAACTATGAATTAGTAGTCAATGCCATGCAGATGAGGCAAGTAATAGTGAATCGCAAACGTCCCGCCGGCCTAAGGATGTTCCATACGGTGCAATGTTACAACACAGAGGAGTGGTCTGGAGGAATACATGACATCAGCAGTGGGGTGTGCCACTGCAGCTGTAAGCACATTGGAGCAATGCAAATCCAGGCTCCCCATTGCTAAGCAAAGCCACAGGACAGGGGCGTGGATGTAGGTATAGCTTTGCTTAGCTGAGAGCACACATGGTGCCCGAAAGCGCATGTGTACGTGGATGGAAATGTGCCCGAAACCCGGTAAGCGGATGCACGCACAGCACACGACAGCCCAAAAAGGAAGTTTAGGGGAAGACAATTAGGAAATGCTGCAGTAGGGTAATTGGAGTACAACTGAGCAATTAACACCTATTAACTCACAGTGGGCCATTGACGGCAGCTAACAAGGCTGCTAGCAGCAACCCTGCAGATCAGGATAGGGGAGGTGTCGGATTGCAAAGAAAAGAGAATTGTAACCACCTAGCAAAGCAAACCTGCAGTAGATCGGCAATAGAACACATTTCGCAAGACAATCCTGGTTCGGGAAAATACAAAACAAGAAAGCAGGCTGCTGGATGCATGCCAGACAATGGGAGGGGAATCGTTAAGAAAAGTTGAGGCAAGGGCAAGAGGTAATCCATGGCAGCTAAATGTAATTCAACACCAAAGGCAGCACAATAGCAGTACCTGTGGTAAAACACAAGATACCTTGCAGCTCCAAATGTACATACACACCCTATGACATCATCAGTGTTAAAAGCACAATAGCATAAAGTGTGAAGGCACCTCACACACACTTGTGTATTCCCAAACACTGCACCATCGGTGTAAACAGACTGGGAACTTTTACAATGTACTTGTTGGGAGCTGCCATAGCTGTGATTCATCAGCATGTGTTGGAGACAGAAGGTGTTGTGGAGGATGATGCTGACAACCACCTCAGGCCCCGGAGGAGGAGAAGAGTGTTCAGACCAAGGGTAACCTACCAGGGGCTACATGATCTGGAGATAGTAGAGTGTTACAGGGTGGACAGGGACATCATACAGCAAATAGTTGAGCTGTGCTGGCCACACCTGAGATCCAGAAACAACAGAGGGGAACCCATCCCAGTGGACACAAAGGTATGTGTAAGCTTGAGATTACTAGCCACAGGTACCTTTCAAAGGCCAGCTGGAGATATCATGGGGATGTCACAGGCATCAGCATCTATGGTACTCCAACAGTTCCTGGATGTCATGTTACCACATGCCAGTGAGCATATATACTTCCCCCAAACTCAGGAGGAGTTGGCTAGCAATATGCGTCTCTTCCACCATGTGGCACACTACCTGGAGGTACTGGGTGCAATAGACTGCATGCACATACATATCAAGTCTCCACCCAGAGAGCATGGTAGGTGCAACATAAACCGCAAGGGATACCACTCCATCAACTGCCAGGTCATGTGGAATGCCCAGGGCATTATCATGGATGTGTGTGCTGGCAGGCCTGGAAGCTACCATGACTCCCACATCTGGCATGCCTCACAGCTGTATCAGGTATTTGTCAGGGGGGACATCCCATATGGCTACCTTGTGGGGGATGCTGGCTATGCACTGGAGCCGTGGATGATGACTCCCAAAAGAAATGCACACACACCCATGCAAGAACGCCATATTGAGGCACACACACAAACCAGAATCATCATAGAGCGTGTGTTTGGGATGCTGAAATCATGGTTCCGTTGCTTGGACATATCTGGTGGAGCCTTGCAGTACTCTCCAGGCACTTGTGCCCACATCTTCATAGTATGTGCCATGCTACATAATATGATCCTGCGGAAACAACTTCAGCAAGGACATAATGGTGAAGGCCCTCACAGCCCACCGCAATTGCCAAGGCCATCACAGACACAGAGGGATTCTGACCACGAACAACCTGTGCCAGCCCCAGTAGGCAGATGGAGGTGTGCCCAATATGCCCATGCCTTGGCAAAAAGGTTCCCTATAGCACATACACTGACAGTGTAGGCCCCTACGAACTGACACACTTCTCCACCGGCACACACAGTAAAACGGATGACACACACACACGACCAACTGCAAATTGTAATGTATAGGTGGCCTACTGTGTGAATCCTACATAGGCAGCCCTCAACTATTGCACACACAATAGCTATTGGGACAAGGAAAGTCAACACCTGAACAGTAAACAAAGCTAACAGCATATGTTGATACTGTATATATAGGTTCCTAGGTACATCGGTAGGTACATGCCCGATTCTCAGAGGCCATTCAGCAGCCTAGGCAAAATGTGTCTGCTATCGCCACCCCATCGATTAACCAACTGTCCCTCTGTGGAGCAGAGCCAATTGTGGGATCCACATGTGTAACCACTGTTCCCCACCTACTCTGCATGGATTCCCCGGTGTGTTAATGAGGGCCTCCATATAATGTAATTAGGGATGTAGTGTCAAAGCATGGGGAGTACCCATGACAGGTATCTGCCACCCCAGCATTCTCCAGTTATGGTTGTGTCAAGGTGTAGCACATTACAGTGTGTGGCTCACTCTGACATAGATTCCCAATGCTGTAGCACATCCATTAAACATCACTTGGACATACCATTAATTGGTATAATCCATAAGTAAACTAACTGAGTTACACATTTGACTGCAGTATGGAGGAACAGCCGTAGTACAGTCCACATACAAAACACCATTAACACCTGTACAAATCCCAGATGACCAAGTGGTAAAGCCACTGACTGTGTCGTGCATGTACCTGGTTCCACGTCCTGCAAGGTCCATTACGTAATCCCGATGGCATGAATAATGTATGCTGGATGCAGGTCATTACAGCATGTTTAAGCACATGTTAGTGGGTTTATGTGGCAGCAAGTGACGGTAAGCGTCATTTAAACATGACTACATGGATATGCGCAAAACAGGTCTAAGCTTTGCCGAATTCCACGCAGATCACAGTCAAAGATGTCCAGAACAGGTGAAACCAGCATTATTCACCCTTGTACTAACAGTGCCTGCTCTGAGAGGTAAAATGACCACTAGCAGGAGTAGAACATGCAACCATGTACACAATCACCTACCACTAAGCTACTCGAGATGTACAATGGCAGGTGTGTATTGTGACAGGTTAAAACACAAAAGGGCGGAGTTCAGCAAACAGTATACACTGCCATGTACCCAAAGAAAGGTGTGTACACTCTCTCTCCCTCTCCCTGTCTCTCTCTCTCTATATATATATATATATCTATATATATATATATATATATATATATATATATATATATATATATATATATATCTATATATCTATAATAGGGATAGAAAGGGTGATAGAGAGATGTATGTCGATATATACGGATATACATATATCTGCGAATATATAGACAGGTTAACGACTTGTACACGACCATGGAGGTACAAATAAATAGGGTACTGCCAACTACCGAATACTTTACATACCAACACGCGTAATCACGAGGCTTAGAGACCAAAAGACCACAGTACCGGAACACTATAACCCTGAGTAATATTATCACAATGTTAAGGGACATTTAGTTATTGCTGCCAGTGCTGCGGTCCAGGTAGGTACTGTGTGTAAGTGTGGTTCCGATTGCTGTAGTGTGTGTAAGTGCATGTTGAGAGTGCAGTGTGTGTTTCCGTGGGACTGTAATGTGTGTGTGTGTGTGTGTGTGTGTGTGTGTGTGTGTGTGTGTGTGTGTGTTTGCATCGTGTGTCTGTTCGTGCTAACTCAGAGGTAGATTATTACAGTAGTTGTGGTCATAGCTGGCCTTAGGCATATGGTTACCACCCACTTTGAGAGGGACAGTCCCTCTTTGGGCAGTTGTGTCCTGACAACAAATATTAAAAAGGGCAAATGTACCGAGATTGTAAGACATAATGATGTCCCATATATTATGTAATAGTTGCATTAAATACTTATTTCTGTCTCTAAAATATGTAAATTGTACAAGAAACATAATAAGCAACTAAAGTGCTACAAGAATAAGGTTTTATTTAGGGGAAAAGTAAGATATATCCTTTGTACTGACAGTGGGTATGTGTCGGCCTCTAAACCCTGATGTGTGCCCTGCAAATGTCCCACAATGGCCATTTGAAAAGGTGGCGACCCAAGCCAAAGAGTTTGAGTCACCAACACAACTGCAATGAGTACAAATATCTGTGACAGAAATACACAAGACAGCTTTCATGTAGCAACATTTCAGTGCATATCGATGTATTTCACAGGAATTGAAGGATCAACATCACCTGCATGCTATATAGGAACCAATGGCTTAATGAATAAGCCTGCAATAACCATAGTATTAATCTACTAAATGACAGGTCTTCAATTAGGGAAGGGGCCCCCACACACATATGGAATTTGTATAAATGCAGTCCCCACAAACCTTTATCTGCTATGTACACCCACCTCAATCTCCCCCATACCCAAAACAATTGCAATACAGACTGTAATAACATCACAAACATCCACTCACTCAATGATATCTGCAGAAGTGTTAACATGCCTTGTGAGAAACACACTTGTAATGGCGCCATGTGAAATCGTTGCTGTTGTACAATGGAACAGACGCCAATGTTACAGGTTTTGTTTGCAATAGTCTCGTATCAGACGGTTGAGATAACAGCTGCACTCACATGTAGAACTATTTACTCTAGCCGTCACACACAATCCACAGGGAACATGAATTCAAAGTATCTGTGTCTCTCCATATAGCAGTTGCAATTCATCACAATAAAATACATCCAGACCGTCTCCCTTGAAAGTAGGGCAAAAGGACAACGCCCAAGTGGAGTATTCAATTATACCCCACTGTTGCTGTGTAATTGGCCAATGGATTAGCTGCACAGCTGATGTGCATGTAATAATTTACTCCGGAACACCATTTGGTGGCAGGATACCACATGTTACAGGTATCCACGTATAAAACGATGGCTTGCTATACATTCAAACCGTATGCTCATACCATATAACCGTTTAAAGAGGAAAGGAGTAACACAGATATCATCGCAAACTCTGACCATTAAGAAGGTATGTAGAACACTCGGTATGTTAGTGTATGTAGTGCCAGTTCTGTATTAATGAAAGTGTACGCAATGCATACAGTGAGAAAAGGTGTTATGTAGTGATGTCTTGTTGAGCATAGTAATGCTTGTAGAAATTATGTGTACTGCTGTGGGCCACAAGGTAAACACCTCATACACCACAAGGGATGCTACATAAGGGCTTTAAACATAACAATTCCACTCCAGCCACTGTCGGTGGTAGGGTTTGTCCAACAAGTACATGCCATAACAGGGGATAGTATATGTTGATATACTGTAACAGTAGGCATATGTATGGGCATATCACGAGAATAACATGCCTAAGGTGGTCCTGCTGTGCAATTATGCTTTGCATTATGGGATATGGTTTAAAAAATGTGAAAAGTACAGTATTGTAGGTAGATATGTCAAATATTTTACATAGCATGACTGTTATATTATGCAAACATAAGGTATGTGTATTGGAATGTACAATACAGAATAACAGGATACATATGTCTTGTAGTCACCAGACAGTGTAACAGCATGATAGCTAATTGAAATGGAAGAGCTACTCAATTATCCATGCACAAAGGACATGTAATAGCTTCATAGGTTCATAGTTAGGTACTATGCTGTCTGGCCAAGTCCATTTGTAAGCCCAAATGCAGTGTTTTCACTGGCGGCACCTCCCTAGGTTAGTGTCCTGTACCTGTGAACAGCACAGCCATTTGTTTCCTGCACCTGTGTACAGTACAACCACTGCTGTGATCCCTGGCATACATGTCTGTTCCCCATCCACCCATCGAGGTATCTCATGAAGAGTGCTAGTGAGGGTCCCTGCCTGATGTACATAGGAATCATGTTCCAAAGCATGGTGAGTGTCCGTTTCAGGAATGTATCCCTCCAGCACGTGCTACTCATCGTTGCATTTGGGTACATATCACAGAGCATGTTGCTCTCAGTGGCTTTTGCTTATGTTGCTTATGTGGAGCATATCCATCAATATTGTTGTGGACATGGGCCTTGTATGTTCAGCAGAGGTCACCTCTGAGTATGCAGTATGCAAATGACTACAGTTGGGGTTTCAGTAGTTGTGCTGCATACGTCATCCTTCGGAGGTGGGTAATACTGTTGGTGTGTTAATGTTGTGGTATTTAAAGCGGTTGCTGTTCCGTAAGGTACACCCCAAATGGGGTGTTGTACCCTTGAACGTGTTTCATAAGTCAGGAGTATAGAGGTACAATGGTAGCCTTTGTTCCGGCTACAAACCTATTACAGATTAAGGTGGCCATGTAGAAGGATATTCCCCCCCCTTGGCAATAAGGTTATCAAAGGAGTGAGTGCTATCTACGTGTGTACTAAGATCCCTTATAATATCTTATGTATGTAAGGGACTATCACCTATGTGATAGTCACTGGGTGATTGTTGTAATCTAAAGGGGATGTCTATGCACCTTGTGGCATGCTGCTTGAGGCCATGTTACCAACACCAGGTATCCGTCACAGTGATACACTTATGGAGGGTGTGTGTGTATTAGCTGGTGAATCAGTCATGGTCCCTAGTTTGCAGTCATCTGGAAACCTATTCAGGGAAAGTTTTTCTGTGCTAGACTGTACCTCAGGGAAGCATATAATGAACATGAGGGTCCCTATGACCAAGGACTGGGGTATACCAATTGTAAATGATGTACAGTAGGAACTGCGGTATGCTACCCTCACTGCGTGTGTCCTGTCTCGTGAGCCACTTTGCATAACATCTCAAGATGTATGGGTCGCTGTGCAGGTGGATGTGTATATTGACAATACCAGAATGGTGAATGGTGTTGAAAGCCAATGAGAGGACATGGTAGGCTGTGTGGACCTCCTTACCATCATCTACTACCTTGGTAACTGTCTCAAAGGACTCCACCAGGTGTAGGAGCCATGGTGTGGCCCTAACAAATCCAACCTGGGTGGTATCAAAGGTTTGAAGGCCAACAATGTCTCTGTGAATGACTGCCATGATGATGTTCTCCATAGCCTTGCAGAACAGTCTAGTCAGGCATATAGGGCAATAGTCCCTCTGGTCCATTGTGGCGCCACCTTTGTGGAGTGTGATAACTGTTGCTGTGTGCCATTCAGGGACCACAATGCCTGATACAAGGCTATTAGTGAATCTGGTGCCCAAGTGGGGAGCCATGTCGTTCTGAGGTTTGTGTAAATCGCAGCCTGGGATGTTGGATGGCTTTAGAGAGCAGGTTTG